>NC_053026.1:315495365-315506444 GCF_003073215.2 Triticum urartu | reverse complement strand
CCCCTGCTTGATCGAATCGCTGCGTTGTTGAGTCTAGAAAAATGTTTTGAGTCTTTTAGGATTATATATATCGGAGAGTAGGATTCTTTTTACTCCTCAGTCCCTTCGTCGCTCTGGTGAGGCATCCTGACGTAGAGTTTTGACTCTTCTCTTCTCAAATTTCACTAAATTTTTTAGGATCACGCGGGTATCTTGGAATCGTTCCGATGGTTTTGTGACGAGAACATTGTTCTTGGTGCCTCCTGACATTTAGGGGTTGTGGCAGTGTCCCGGGGAGTTGAGCTCCGAGGTGTTGTCGTCACAATTTTATCTGCAGTTCTGGAATACCTGAGTTCGCCGACATCGAAAATCTCTTTTATGCAGTTGTTGGTGAGATAACCTCGACGCCACCTAGTACTGGGGCGGGAGTTCGGGAGTATTGCCATAACTCGTATAACGGATGCTTTTCGAAGGTTGAGGTAAATGATTTCCGAAGGTTTCTTGGTTATGTGTTGAAGGATGGATACAGCTGGATGTAGGATTTGCTAGTTTTGGGTGAGATATTATGCTTCCCCTGTATCCCCAACACCTGATTGCATAACCAGAAAGTTTCGGGAGTTTCATAGGTGGGAATTCATGTAGCTCTAGTATTTCTTCCGCAGATATTTGGTTTGTGATTGGGTAATCCTTACCAATTATTTGTTCATATCCGTACCTTGTTGTTTATTCATCTATCTCTATCTAAGTGGCTTCTCAATTTATGGAAGTGTGATCGTTTAATTTGGAATTCATTCGTTCATTGTAGTTCGAATGTTAAGGCTACATGTTACAATTCCGATCCATTTGATTCAGCTTGAATATATGTCTGTCAAGATGCTAACGGATGTCACCCTCTTCAGGATGGCACCTCCAATGTGTCAGAATCCGGAACCTCTGCCACCACCTCCACCTCCGGAGGCATGGCAAGCTGTGATGGCCGCTACCAACGCCAACACGCAGATGATTATGCAACTCTTGCAAGAGCGCAAACAAGGAAATCAAGGCCATGGCAACAATCAATCTCAGTTTGCTACTCCCAACCAGTTCCTCGCAAACCAGCCGAAGTCCTTCAGTAACTGTGTCGAGCCCACAGACGCTGACGATTGGCTCATGGATATCTGCAAACATTTTGAGTGTAGCAACGTCAGGCCTGAGGACTTTGTCAAGTTTGCTTTGTTCCAACTCAAAGACCAAGCTGCTGAGTGGTATCAACAATACAAAGATTCCAGAGGAGGTCGTGTGATTACCTGGGATGATTTCCGCCAAGACTTCAAAGCTCACCACATTCCTCAGAGTATTGTTGAGAGTAAGCGTGAGGAGTTCCGCAATCTGAAGCAAGGCAGCTTGTTGGTTTACCAATACAACATCATGTTCCAGAGGCTCGCTCGCTTCGCCAAGCAAGACGTCCCTGACGAGAAGAGCACGATTTATCAGTTCAAAGGTGGCCTCAGAGAAGATCTGCAACTAGCCCTCATGCTTTTTGAGCCGAAAAAGTACGATGAGTTCTACAACATGGCATTAAAGCAAGAGGCTGCTCAGCTCAAGTGCGATGCTTCGAAGAAGAGAGTCAGGGATGCAACTCCTTCTTCTTCTTCAACTCAAGTGGCGGATAAGCAGCAAAAGTACTGGTTGTCTCCTCCTCCTCCGTTCCGTCAGCCTTATCAGTAGAAGAGCAAAGGTGGCAATGGATCTTCCCACCCACCCAACCCAGGCTTTCAAAACAAAGCTTCATCTCATGCTCCAAGATCAAGTGCTCCGTATCACTGGCCGCTCTCAGAGGTTACGTGCAATAAGTGTCAGTAGAAGTGTCACTATGCAAACAAATGCTTCAACCAGAGGCGCCTTCCGCCTCCTCCTCCTGTGAGATCTGCCAGCAATGGAGTGGTCAAGCATAATCCCAAGTTTGCAAAGGTCAACATGATGAACGCAGCTCAGGCAGAGGACTCTTCAGAAGTGATCATGGGTAACCTTCCTATTAACGATACTCCTGCAAAAGTTCTTTTTGATACTGGTGTATCACTTTCTTTCATTTCAAGACCTTTTGTTGCCAAGCATGAGTTTGTGACCGAAAAGATTCCTTTCCCGTTGAAGATTATGTCCCCGGGCAAGCAAATGACATCTAACAATTGCGTCCCGGATGTTTCTATCATGATGGGCGACTATAAGTTTCTGTCCTCTCCAATTGTTTTTGGTGACTCGGATATTGATCTAATTCTCGTCATGGACTGGCTTTCTAAGCACAAGGCTCAGCTTGATTGTGCTGCCAGGCAGATTCAATTGACACACTCATCTGAGGATGTGACCGTCTTTGCCGTTCGTGATGATACCATTCGACTATTTTCTCTCAACGAGAAGGGCGAGTTGGATGTCATCTCTCAGATTCCAGTTTGTGAATATCAAGACGTCTTTCCAGAAGAGCTTCCAGGAATGCCTCCTCACCGGCCAGTTGAATTCGTCATCGATCTTGAGCCTGGCACGGAACCTGTTTGCAAACGTCCTTACAAGCTTGGACGAAGAGTTGAAGGAGCTGAAGAAACAACTCGATGAACAAGAGCGTATGGGTCTGATCCGACCAAGTTCTTCACCTTGGGGTTGTGGTGTTCTTTTTGTCAAGAAGAAGGATGGCACAGACCGACTTTGTGTCGACTACCGTCAATTGAACAAGAAGACCATAAAGAACAAGTACCCACTTCCCAACATCAATGAGCTTTTCGAACAACTCAAGGGTGCTCAAGTATTCTCCAAGCTTGACCTTCATATGGGCTATCATCAGATTCTCATTCATGAACAAGATATCCCCAAGACAGCATTCAGAACAAGCTATGGTTCTTATGAATACACTGTCGTCATGTCTTTCGGCCTTGTCAATGCTCCTCCAACATTCTCTCACATGATGAACTTCATCTTCAACCCTTACACAAATGACTTCGTCTTGGTCTATCTCGATGACATTTTGGTCTTTTCCAAGAACAAAGAGGATCATGCCAAGCACTTGAGATTGGTGCTGGACAAACTCAGAGAACATCAGTTCTATGCGAAGTTTTCAAAGTGCGAGTTTTGGCTCGATGAGGTTCTCTACCTTGGGCATATCATCTCCGCCAAGGGCATAGCTGTTAATCCTGAGAAGGTGTCTGCAATTGTGAATTGGGAACCACCTCAGAATGTGAAGCAGCTCCGCAGCTTTCCTTGGGCTCGCAAGCTATTGTCGAAGATTCGTTGAGAATTTCTCTAAGATCGCGAAGCCTCTTTCCAACCTCCTCCAGAAGCATGTGAAGTATGTCTGGACGCCTGAATGTGACATCGCTTTCAACACCCTCAAAGAGAAGTTAGTCACATCTCCAGTTCTGACTCCTCCTGATGAATCCAAACCATTCGAGGTTTTCTGTGATGCTTCCCTGCAAGGTCTCGGTGCGGTGTTAATGCAAAGAGAAGAAAGTTGTGGCCTATACCTCTCGCCAGTTGAAGCCCAAAAAGAACTACCCCACTCATGACCTCGAGTTAGCGGCAGTTGTCCATGCTCTTTTAACATGGAGACATCTCTTGTTGGGAAGGAAAGTGGACATCTTCACTGATCATAAGAGTCTCAAGTACATCTTCACTCAGCCCAACCTCAACCTCAGGCAGACTCGTTGGGTCGAAATGATTCAAGAGTATAATCGAGTATTGAATATACTCCAGGCAAGGCCAATGTCATTGCTGACGCTTTGAGCAGGAAGGCTTACTGCAACAGTTTGATTCTCAAGCCCTTCCAACCGGATCTTTGTGAAGCTTTCCGCAAACTTAATCTCCAAGTTGTTCCTCAAGGATTCCTTGCCAACCTCCAAGTCTCTCCTACTTTGGAAGATCAGATTCGTGAGGCTCAACTTCTTGATGCAATGGTGAAGAAGGTGAAGATGGGGATTGCCAAGAGCCAACCCAAGTACAAGTGCTATCGCCTTGATGACAAAGATACTCTATTCTTCGAGGATCGCATTGTTGTTCCTAAGGGTGACCTTTGTAAAGTCATTATGAACGAGGCTCACAATTCACTCCTATCTATTCATCCTAGAAGTACAAAGGTGTACCATGACCTCAAGCAGTCGTATTGGTGGACTCGAATGAAGCGAGAAATTGCTCAGTTCGTGAATGAATGTGATGTATGCATAAGAGTGAAAGCAGAACACCAACGGCCAGCTGGTCTCATCCAACCTCTTGCAATTCCAGAATGGAAGTTTGACCATATTGAGATGGACTTCGTGAGTGGATTCCCAAGTCCAAGCGTGGAAACAATGCTATCTTTGTTGTCATCGACAAGCTCACTAAAGTGGCTCCTTTTCTTCCTATCAAAGAATCTATCACAACAGCTCAGTTGGCAGAGCTATATACCTCGAGGATTGTCTCCTTGCATGGCATTCCGCAGTTGATATCTTCAGATCGTGGGAGCATCTTTACTTCTAAGTTCTGGGACTCCTTCCATAAGGCCATGGGCACCAACATTCGCTTCAGCACAGCCTTTCATCCTCAAATTAGTGGCGAAGCCGAGCGAGTAAATCAAATTCTTGAAGATATGCTCAGGGGTTGTGTCATTTCTTTCGGTATGAAGTGGGAAGATTGTATTCCATATGCCGAGTTCTCCTACACAACAACTTCCAAGCGAGTTCGGGCAAGGCCCCATTCAAGATTCTCTATGGCAGAAAGTGTCGTACTCCTCTTAATTGGTCAGAGACTGGTGAACGCCAACTTCTTGGCAATGACTTGATCACAGAGGCTGAAGAAATGTGCAAAGTCATTCGTGAAAATCTCAAAGCCGCGCAATCGCGCCAGAAGAGTTACTATGATAGCAAGCATCGTGACTTGGCTTTCGAGATCGGAGACCATGTCTACCTCCGCGTCTCTCCAATGAAAGGTACTCGTCGCTTCGGTATCAAAGGGAAGCTTGCCCCTAGATACGTGGGTCCTTTCAAGATCATTGGCAAAAGAGGCGATCTCGCCTATCAACTTGAGCTTCCATCCAACTTTGCAAACGTGCACGACGTGTTTCACGTGTTCTCAGCTTCACAAGTGTTTCAAGACTCCTGACGCACCATCAACTTCGAAGAGATTGATCTCCAAGAAGACCTGTCTTATCATGAGCATCCCGTTGCTATTCTTGAAGAAACTGAGCGCAAGACTCGCAACAAGTCTATCAAATTCCTGAAAGTGAAGTGGTCACATCATTCCGACCGAGAAGCCACCTGGGAACGCGAGGACCACCTCCGTTCCGATTATCCGGAGTTCTTTCAGTCCTAGATCTCGGGACGAGATCCTCTTGTAGTGGTGGAGTGTTGTAAACACCCCAGATGTAGAACTTCCATATTTTGCAATACTATCCATGTTGGTCTCCATCCAATTCCCATTCGGGGTTCCATCTTTTGGTCTCATTTTGTTTTATAGTTGTTCTACTTCATTTCATTGCCAGCTTACCTTGTCATATTGCCATTTGTGCTTTGTCATATTCCTTTGCATCACCTATGTCAATCATGTGCATATCTAGTTGTGTTTGTGCTTATGTCTTACTGCAGCATGATATGCATGCATGATATGCTTTGCATGTGCTTTTGTGGATCCATGCATGACCACTCCGCATTCACTCACCTCTCCTTCTTTTCTCTTTCTTTTTGCAAGTGCCATTTGCCTCCTCCACAAATGTTCATCTCTCCCTAATCTGGCTACATGTCAGAACCCCCCTGCAAATTTCATCTCTTTTATAATTGTTTGGTGGGTTCAAAAAAATGCATTCAAGTTTGAAAAAATTCAAACTTGTTATTTTTCTTGCCTCTAAAAATATCAAAAAGCAATTTTGTAAAATGGTGCAATATCCAAGAGCTTGGGATATTTTTATTTACCAAACTCTTCTCTACGTCCTGGCTTTTCCTTTTGTCTTCTGTCTAAGAATTGCAATAAGGAAAAGGCTATAGCAGCAGCATCCACAATCGCACCACTTGGGCCTCTCCCTCACCTGCATCCCAGCCCACGCAGTAGCAGCAGCCCAGCGGAGCCCGCAAATCACCCCGGTTCCTTTCTCACTTCAGCCGACCCAACCCTCACTTGCACTCGTCCCGCGTGGCAGCGCAGGGCCCATCTGTCAGCAGGGAGGCTGTAGCGCTCACCCCCCCTTTTCTTCCACCTCTCCTCCCCTGCTTTACACGTCATCCGCCATGGCCACGGTGGCCGAGCCCGCGTGCCTGCATCCCTATAAGAACCCCCCCTCGGCGTCCACACCAACTCTTCTAGGGTTTCCCCTTCGCCGCCGCCACCCAGGGGTCTTCCCCTTCTCTCTTTTCTCCTTCCCCGTGAGCCCCAAGCATGGCTGAGAGCACGCTCGTTGTCGTCGCCGTCCCTCCGGTCACCTCCAGCCGCCTTCTTCAAGTCCGTCTCCTTCCCCGTCGTCCCCGTCGTCCTTGGTGTCCGTTACATCGTCGAGGGATTCATCAAGTCTGCGCCTGGCTTCCTCCGTTGCTCCCATCTTCTTCGCGAACAGAGTTCGCGCCGAGGTTCAGAGGTCGACCGCGTCGCCGCCGGCTCGTCTCCGTTGACCTCGCCGTGTCCTAGGTGAGCTAGGTAAACCCCTTTTCCGTCCCTGTTTCTTCTCGCGCCCTCTAGTTCACTATAGGCGTCGTTTTTTCATGCCTCTCCCGTGGTCTCGATGCTCCAGCGTAGTCTGAACTGTTAGTGAAGATGATGTTGTAGCTTGCCAACCCCGCGCATCCTCGCTCCGGATCCCTGTTGTGCCTCGCTGCGCATACGCACCCCCACAGTGCCTTGCCACAGCTGCCGTGCGTTTTCTCCCCTGCATGCCTTGCCATGGCCCCAAGCCGAGCGCGAGCTCGTGCTCGAGTATCCGCTCACTCGCGAGCCGCCACCACTCGTCGCTGGAGTCCCCACAATGTTCCCGCGCCCGCTTGTCTCCTAACTCAGTGAGCCACGGCCTCCTAGTTCGCCGTTGCCGCATCCAGCATCGGACACAAAGGCCAAGGCTTCGGGCCTCTTTCTGGTCAAAAGGAGCCAGCGCCCAGCTCAACATCTACACACACACACTCTCTAGCGAAGTGTTTGACCATGCATGCCGCATCAGGGACCCGGGTTCGATCCCCGCGGGCGCGGTTTAATCACCATTTTTTGCAAGCAAGTCTGAGTATGACAGGGTGGCCCCACCTGCCATACATACAACCCTTGTCCCTTTTCTTTATATTTTTTTCCATCGAATTTCCATTTCTGGAAATATGCAACAATCCTTTTCGGGCAAGTCCATTTCTGGATAGTTCGAAACAAGGAAGTGCCATTTCTGTCTTATTCCATTTAGGGAAGTTTTTAACTTATTGCACTTGTGATGATTTTTCTACAGCAACCCCAACATATTATATATGTTTTTGGGGTAGAAAAATCCCGCCAATCCCGTGGAGGCATTAGTTTCTGCATTTGAGCAAGTTCATAAACATGCCATTTTACATCATGATGTTGTTTTGCCATTTTCATGTGATTTAATTCAATCATGCCATGAGGTTGCTTTGCACATGGATAGCTTCATTTTCATGTCTACTTCATGCTAGATTTTGTTCCATGCCATGACATGCCTTGTAGTGAGTTAATCAAGCTGGTAAAGATGCCATGTTGAATCTATTTCTGCTATGTCTAGCATTTTCACCAAGTCTTTAAAACTGTTATCTTTTGCATTATTGCCATGCTGTTTTAGTCATGCTCTAGTGGTTTATAGTTTTAGCTCAGTGTTCATCTTTTGTCTAGCATCTTGAGTAGATCACTACCATGTGCTTTGTTACTATGTTAGAGTGCAGTAGCTTAGTTTCTTGTTGCATTTTATATGGCATCGTGTTGTTAATCGCAGAAAAGTGCCATTATTGTTTTTGCTCGCCATTTGCAAACCGTGCATTCGATTCCGGCGATCTTTATATCGATTTCAACCGAAATCAACTCATCTTTCCAGCGGCGCTCTTGGTTTGCCAAGTTGAGGCCTAGTTTAATCTTTTCCTTCCGGAGCACGCATATGCATTGCATATGGCATCCCGCATATCAGCCATGTTTTGCATCATGTTGCTTGCGCATTGCACCGTGGTTGATTGTGTTTCCCTTTGCTTGTGTTCTTGCCTTGGGTAGAGCCGGGAGACGAGTACGTGATCGAGGAACCCGTTGAGTACGCTTACGAGGATCAAGCTTACGTCAAGTGGAGAACTTGTAGGCAAGATGACCATACCCTCGAAATCACTTCTATCTTGGCTTGTTAGTTGCTCTCTCTATTGCTATGCCTATGCCGCGATACCTACCACTTGCTATATCATGCCTCCCCTACCGTCGCTTTGCTCAGCCCCTCTTATAGCGTTGCTAGTTGCAGGTGAAGATTGGAGTTTGTTCCTTGTTGGAACATGATTATTGTTGGGATATCATTATTATATCTTGTTTACTTTAATACATCTGCATCTATATACTTGGTAAAGGGTGGAAGGCTCGGCCTTATGCCTGGTGTTTTGTTCCACTCTTGCCGCCTTAGTTTCCGTCATACCGTTGTTATGTTCCTTTATTTTGCGTTCCTTACGCGGTTGGGTTATAATGGGAACCCCTTGATAGTTCGCCTTGAATAAAACTCCTCCAGGAAGCTCCAACCTTGGTTTTACCATTTTCCACCTAAGCCTTTTTCCCTTGGGTTCCGCGGACTCAAGGGTCATCTTTATTTTAAACCCCCAGGCCAGTGCTCCTCTGAGTGTTGGTCCAAAATAGAGCCACTTGCAGCGCCACCTGGGGAAACTTGAGGGTTGGTTTTAGTTGTACGTAGTGTTCATCCGGTGTTCCCTGAGAACGAGATACGTGCGACTCCTATCAGGATTTGTCGGCACATCGGGCGGCTTTGCTGGTCTTGTTATACCATTGTCGAAATGTCTTGTAACCGGGATTCCGAGTCTGATCCGGTCATCCTGGGAGAAGGAATATCCTTCGTTGACTGTGAGAGCTTGTGATGGGGTAAGTTGGGACACCTTTGCAGGGTTTTGAACTTTTGAAAGCCGTGCCCGCGGTTATGGGCAGATGGGAATTTGTTAATATCCGGTTGTAGAAAACCTGACACTTAACTTAATTAAAATGAATCAACCGCGTGTGTAGCCGTGATGGTCTCTTTTCAGCGGAGTCCGGGTAGAGAACATGGTCTCGTGTTATGCTTGAACGTAAGTAGTTTCAGGATCACTTCTTGATCTTTCTAGCTTCTCGACCGTGCTTTGCCTTCTCTTCTCGCTCTCATTTGCGTATTTTAGCCACCGTATATGCTAGTGCTTGCTGCAGCTCCACCTCACTACCTTTGCCTACCAATAAGCTTAAATAGTCTTGATCGCGAGGGTTTGAGATTGCTGAGTCCCCGTGAATCATAGATTACTACCAAAACTAGATGCAGGTGCCGATGATACCATTCTAGGGGATGCGACTGAACTCAAGTGGGAGTACGATGAGGACTCAGGACGTTACTACGTTTCCTTTCCAGACGATCAGTAGTGGAGCCTAGTTGGGGCGATCGGGGATCTTATGCATTTGGGGTTGTCTTTATTTTGGTGTTCCGTAGTCGGACCTTGATTGTATCTGGATGATGTAATGCTATATTTATGTATTGTGTGAAGTGGCGATTGTAAGCCAACTCTGTACCTCTTTCTTATTCAGTACATGGGATGTGTAAAGATTACCCCTCTTGCGACATGCCTACAATGCGGTTATGCCTCTAAGTCGTGCTCCGACACGTGGGAGATATAGCCGCATCGTGGGTGTTACAAGTTGGTAATCAGAGCCTTCCCCGACTTAGTATCCCCCTGCTTGATCTAATCGCTGGCGTTGTTGAGTCTAGAAAAAGGTTTTGAGTCTTTTAGGATTATATATATCGGAGAGTGGGATTCTTTTTACTCCTCAGTCCCTTCGTCGCTCTGGTCAGGCATCGTGACATAGAGTTTTGACTCTTCTCTTCTCAAATTTTCACTAAATTTTTTTAGGATCACGCGGGTATCTTGGAATCGTTCCGATGGTTTTTGACGAGAACATTCTTCTTGGAGCCTGCTGACATTTAGGGGTTGTGGCAGTGTCCCGGGGAGTTGAGCTCCGAGGTGTTGTCGTCACAATTTTATCATTGCAGTTCTGGAATACCTGAGTTTCGCCGACATCGAAAATCTCTTTTATGCAGTTGTTGGTGAGATAACCTCGACGCCACCTAGTACTGGGGCGGGAGTTCAGGAGTATTGCCATAACTCGTATAACGGATGCTTTTCAAAGGTCGAGGTAAATGATTTCCGAAGGTTTCTTCGTTATGTGTTGAAGGATGGATACAGCTGGATGTAGGATTTGCTAGTTTTGGGTGAGATATTATGCTTCCCCTGTATCCCCAACACCTGATTGCATAACCAGAAAGTTTCGGGAGTTTCATAGGTGGGAATTCATGTAGCTCTAGTATTTCTTCCCGCAAATATTTGGTTTGTGATTGGGTAATCCTTACCAATTATTTGTTCATATCCATACCTTGTTGTTTTATTCATCTATCTCTATCTAAGTGGTTTCTCAATTTATGGAAGTGTGATCATTTAATTTGGAATTCATTCGTTCATTCTTGTTCAAATGTTAAGGCTACATGTTGCAATTTCGATCCATTTGATTCAGCTTGAATATATGTCTTTCAAGATGCTAATACATGTCACCCTCTTCAGGATGGCTCCTCCAACGCGTTAGAATCCGGAACCTCCGCCACCACCTCCACCTCCGGAGGCATGGCAAGCTGTGATGGCCGCTACCAACGCCAACACGCAGATGATTATGCAACTCTTGCAAGAGCGCAAACAAGGAAATCAAGGCCATGGCAACAATCAATCTCAGTTTGCTACTCCCAACCAGTTCCTCGCAAACCAGCCGAAGTCCTTCAGTAACTGTGTCGAGCCCACAGACGCTGACGATTGGCTCATGGATATCTGCAAACATTTTGAGTGTAGCAACGTCAGGCCTGAGGACTTTGTCAAGTTTGCTTTGTTCCAACTCAAAGACCAAGCTGCTGAGTGGTATCAACAATACACG
>NC_053026.1:315466660-315494365 GCF_003073215.2 Triticum urartu | reverse complement strand
ACCGCAAAAGAGTATTACATCGAATAGATCTCCAAGAACATCAAAGAGAACTTTGTATTGAGAATCTAACAGAGAGAAGAAGCCATCTAGCTAATAACTATGGACCCGAAGGTCTGTGGTAAACTACTCATGGTTCATCGGAGAGGCTATGGTATTGATGTAGAAGCCCTCCGTGATCGATTCTCCCTCCGGCAGATCACTGGAAAAGGCCCCAAGATGGGATCTCACGGGTACGGAAGATTGTGGCGGTGGAAAAGTGGTTTCGTGGCTCTCTGTGATCGATCTAGGGTATAAGCGTATATATAGGCGGAAGAAGTGCGTCGGTGGAGATACATGGGGCCCATGAGGTTGGGGGCGCGCCTACCCCCTGGGTGCGCCCTCCTGCCTCATGGCCACCTCGTGGAGTTCCAGACTTCAACTCCAAGTCTTCTGGTTTGCCTTCGGTCCAAGAAAGATCATCGCGAAGGTTTCATTCTGTTTGGATACCGTTTGGTATTCCTTTTCTGCGAAACTCTAAAATAGGCCAAAAACAGAAACTAGCACTAGGCCTCCGGTTAATAGGTTAGTCCCACAAGTAATATAAAAGAGCATATTAAAGCCCATTAAACATCCAAAATAGATAATATAATAGCATGGAACAATAAAAAATTATAGATACGTTGGAGATGTATCAATAGGATAGACTAGGAAATATTCTGATTTGTCTTGTACTCCAAGTAGATCATGTACTCCTATATATATGCCCACGAGGCTCAAGCAATACATCAATGATTCCACCAATCCTCTCTCTCCTTCTCTCCCTCCTAACAAAGGGGGACCTCCTGAGCATCGTGCCTCAGGAGTTCTTACTAGACCTCAGGACCCTCACCTCTTGGCCTTGTCCCGAGCATCGTGACCTGACATACCAATGACGGTTGAGGCCCGCTCATGGACGGGTCCTAGAAACTAGAGCGTTAGGGTGATCGTGAAGAAGGGGGCTAGCCTAATGAGGAGCACTAAGAACGAACTTGATTTCGAACCATAACAACTTTAAAATTAAAGTGCGAGCGCCGTAGTTCTTTACACGCCCCCATGGCACCCATATCGTTCTGATCCAGGGAAAATAAGAAAATAAAAGAAAAGCTCCGGACAGAGGCTGCCACCCCTTGGGCGCCGGCTCGAGCGTCAACCACGCCCTAGTCGGAGTCCTCTTCCTCGCTCTTGACACTGGGGGAGCCGCCGCTGCTTGCACTTCCCTCGGCGGGGGCGCATCGCCGTCGTCATCGCCGAAGGCGCCCCTGTCGTCGCTCTCCATGCAGCACTTCAGGAGGGAGCCGATGACGCCAAAGATATTCATGAAGAGCGTGGCGGCCCTGTCGTACTTGAAGTGGAGGACATGCCCCTTCTTCAAGCCGCGAGTGAGGACGAATGACTTCCACCCCCGCTTCAAGATCATGAAGCTGGTGGGAGTGAATTTTGTCGCCACCTAGGAGGGGTCGTTGCAGTAGCCATCCGGCTACAGCCATAGGCCCAGCGGTGCGCGGTCTGCCATATCCTCTGCAAAAGAGTTCGGGAGCCGGAGCCAGCTGCAGTGCTGGTGGTGCATCTCCATGATGAGCTCCCTGCCGCGTCGGCTGAGTGGCTCCATGACTGGAGCGACAGGGCAGCTGTGTCGTTCTGCCCATGTTAGACACGGCCGCCATGCCCCCCACGTCCGCGCCCGCGGTAGGAGCTTCTTTCGCGGCTGCCTAAGCTGGCGTAGGCCACCAGCGGGGGGCGCCCATGTTCCTAGGGAGGTGCTCCGGGCGTGGTGGCAGATGTGCGAGGGTGGCCCCACCCTCTCGCTAGCTTCGACGGCTCCACCTCCTCCAGCATCGCCTTCCGCTTCTCGGCAGTGGAGAACCTCCTCACGGGCGCCATGGTTGTGGCAACGGTGAGTGGAAATGGAGAAGCGATAAGGGGAAGATGAGCCGAGGGGTCCTTCCCCTTGCCCTTATATAGCGTTCGATGGGGGGCCGGTCCGCACCCACTCGCCTTCTGGAGGTGGTTTCGAGATAGAGGAAGAGCAATGATGGCCCTGCACCACGCTCGGCAGGCTTTATGTCAGCCTGGGCAGTTGCCGAGGCGTTGTGGGGGAAGTGAGGCTTCCCGCATCCTGTCATGCACCACGCGTCGAGCCTAGCCCGCAGTCGGATGGGGCCTGCGCCGCTTCTCCCTCTTCGCAGGTGGAATCGTTCTCGCCGCTGGCCCGGGGGCTACTGTCGGGCCCGTGGGACTGGGGGTACCCCGACCTGTCTACCTGCGGCCCAAGACATTGTGCATGCCCATCACCCAGTGGCTAGCCCATCACTGTACTTCACAAGAAAGACCCTCGCGAGGCCCCTACCTCGTGAGGCACACATCAGTAGGCGTCATCAACTACCTCGTGAGCCCCCCTCGCTGGGCGATCTCCGGAGCCGCTTCCCGCAACCCCTCATGGGGTGAGTAGGCCAAGCGTGGCTTGGCGGGTCGCGCAGTCCTGCGTCTTCACGTGGGTGGCGCGTGCGACGACGAGCGGCGCGAGAGGTCGTGCCAGCAGGCGCGGATGAGGAGGCTTTCCCCTTTCATGCTAAGGGAGCAAGGACAACACACCGGTTCCCAAAGCAATCCCCAAAGGTTGCCCATTCGGTGCAAGAGGACCAAGATGACGGCTCGCGAAGACAGAGGTCATCACCGAGCCCACCGGTGCGTCACAACAGGAGGCTTTTGCTGGCGAAGAGTTGCAACCTTGTCCCCCTTCGAATTGGCCATTGTGGCAACCCTTCTCGTCAAGTGTTTTTGGGGGAAGAGGACCAAGGACAATATAAGAGAGGGCAGGGTGCCACCATAGAGAGGGACTTGGTGCCCGTCGACTCGTCGTGCGATTAGAGCTACATGCTTGTACTCCATCTCCCAAAGCAATTCCATCCAAGCAAGAGTAGGGTTTTACACTACAAGGTGGCCCAAACATTGGTAACCTGCCATGTCCATTGTTCTTCTTTCTGAGCTTGAGCATTTCGGTGCATCTCCGTGAAGTAGTGGGTCTTGAGGCTGAGTAGGGCGGTAGGAACAAGTGCACCCCAGAGTTTGAACCTTCTAGGGTCCCAGAACCCCGGTTCTGACGCTTGGTCATCATTCCCTTGTTATTAGTCATTCTCGATCTAGAGATCTTCATATCGGCCATGGAAAGGAAGAAAAAACAAGAAAGACTTATGAGGAGGAAGGTAGAGTAATAATTGACTAGGTAGTTCCCCTTTTTATAACCTACTAGTACTAGTACTAAAAGTTGCATAGTGGGAACACTCAGGTTTGATAGGTGTGAACAGGTTTGCACTTAATTATAGCATTGTAGTACTACTTTGGAATGTGATGGGAAACAAGCTAAAGATTTATTGATGGTTTTGGTTTCGAAGCCCAAAATAGCTCCCGATGATTTTTCTCGAACACATATTTCAAGTACTGCTCACATGCGTCCGCACATGTTAGTGATGTACCTAGTCCTACATGTCGGACCAAGCCGATGTGTGTCCCTTCGGTGAGACGCGGTTCCGACCAAGCATCTGTTGGTACGACCAACCGTCAAGTATTACGTGATGGAGACTTGCGGCTATCATGTGATTGTCATGACCAAGCATTCAAAAACTTATGATCAATCAATTACCTTATTTTTCCAAATGACCAAGTATTTTCATAGAAATACAATACATATAGATGGAGTGATTGTCACGGTTGCAAACCGCCATGGTGCCGCAAGTTCACTGCAGCAGCAACCGAGTAGGTCACTGCATTGCTGGTGGGGAAGGAGGATAGCTCACCCCGCCTATGTTGCATGCCCAACACCGCCACAGCTGGTTCAACGATTTGGCTTCTCCTATCGCCCATTTGAACTGTTGCACTAGCTGCTCATCCCATTCCGCAGGCATGCGCATTCTTTCCTCCGAAGTCGACTCCATGAATATGATCTCTGCCATTAGGCCCAGCTCAAGGTCAATGCGACGCTGCTAGATGCTTACATCCCTCAGCATCTCTCCCCTGAGATTGACTTGCGCCTTCGCCTTGTGCTTCCCAGGCACAGCTCCTTCAAACTTTTCTCCATTCGATGCGACACTTCCCTGTGTTAATCTCTCAATCCCGCTCTTTCCACAGCCCCGCGCCCACCAACCGTAGCAAAAAGGGATTCCTCGTGATCCCATAGGTGTCGTTTCCCCCGACATCTTTGGCGCGCCAGGTAGGGGGCGCAAGCTATGAAAATCCGGTTTGAAGGTTAACACACTGACTTCATCATCACCATGGCCCCCAAGAGAAAGGGGATCACAGCGATCGGCTTGTCCGGGGCTGGCCCGTCCACGCCAGCGCGAGCAGACGGCCGGGTGCCGACGGATGGGGCCGGGGACGTGGCCCGCGAGCATCCACGACATTCTGGCGATTGGAGCCAGGCGAGCGGCGTCGTCCGAATTCGAGACGACGAGCCGCGTGCCGCTGGGTCCGGGGGCGGGGCCGTGCTACCCATGGGCGGCACAACAACCTCTATGACACCCCAGCTGGCGCCCGCGTCACGCCCTTCCCAGGCTGCATGCGATGAGCAACACTGCGATGTCGGAGCCCCCGGGCACCACCGCGGAAAGAGCCATATGTGCCACTCGTAGGACGAACTAGGCCGGCGTGCGTGCTAAGACGTCGGTGTAGGCGGCGCGCGACGGCGACACTGTGACAGAGCCCCTTCTAACCCGGTTAGAAGTTGGAGCGCATCACGGTCTACATAGATCTCGCCGCCTCCTACGCCAGCAGAAGCGTTGGCGCGCGTGCAGCTGCTCCTCGACTCCCCCCTGCTGTCGAGAAGCTTGACGAGTGGAGAGCCACCATCCGGAGCCTTGTCAGCTTCGCCAACAAAGATGAGCCGCTCCCAGCGGGACGCTGCCCTCACAAAACCCGCTACACGCGGGCGGTGGGGGGCCAGAGACGGTGCGACCATGGTGCACTCTCCCCCGCCGCGACCGCAATAACAGCCACCGGCCCATCGACCCGACGTCGGTGACAACATTTCCACCGTGTCGTCCGAACCGCGTACCCACCGCGACCAATGTCAAGTCCTTCGGGAACGAGCCCAGGAAGATGCTCGAAGTAACATCGAAGAACGACGGGAGACGCGCCATCAGTCAGATCGGCATGCGAGGCCTACTATGGACCACCCGGCGTCGGGGGGGGGGGGGGGGGGGGCTGGCGACCTTCCTTACGAGGTGGGTTGTCCAGCCTTTACCCGAGAGTTGCGGCAGTTCCAGTGGCCCTCCCACCACACGTTCAAGCCCGATGTTGGTGAGAAGTACAACGGAAAGACCCACCCGTCGGAGTTCCTCAGCATCTACACCATCGCGATGCAGGCTGCTGGAGCCCGCGACGACAAGGTGCTTGCCAATTACTTCTCGTTGGCACTCAAACCCAACGTCATGTCGTGGTTGATGCACTTGATAGTGGATTCCATTTCTTCTTGGTCGGATTTGTGTCATGAGTTTGTTGGCGCCTTCACTGGAGGCCACCAAGCTCATGGCCAAGCAAGCGATTTGCACATCATCCCCCAGAAAGAAGGAGAAAACCTGCGCAAGTACATACAAAGGTTCAGCCAAGTGCAGTACAACGTCCTAGATGTTCATCCCGCCACAGTTATTAACGCATTCCATCAGAATGTGTGCAACCGCAAGATGCGTGAGGAGTTGGGGATGAACAAGGTCAAGGATGTGGCCGAACTTTATGTTCTAGCCGATAGATGTGCTCGGGCTGAAGAGGGGAGGAAGTACCCCGGCGAGGACACCGGTGCAGAAACCGACTCCACAAACGAAGACACCGCCGCCCCAACAAAGAAGGGTCGGCGTCGCAACAGGAAGCGCAAGGGCAAGACTGTGCTTGCCATTGAGGGATCTAGCGAGCTCGGCGCCGCAAAAAGGCCAATGCTGACAACCTCGGCAAGGAGGTTGCCGGGTGTGCCGCTGGGCCCGGGCGGCTCCCGGCAAGCCAGGAGGCTCCGACAAGCAGTACTGGAAGATCCACCGCACCAAGGGCCATGACCTCCAGAACTGCCGACAAGTTGAGCTGCTTGTTGAAAGCAGAAGGCTGAATACGAAAGGCGAGACAAGGAGTAAGGTCAGGATGGTGCTGAGGGATCTGGCAAGAAGCGTGGCGGCCAAGGGGGTCGTCGCGGCAAAGATAACCAACAAGAGAGGCCCGCTTGAGGCCGCGACAAGAAAGAGGAGGATGATGATCACGACGAGGACAACGAGTCCGGCGAGCACGAGTTCTAGAAGGCTACAGAGGTCATGTGCGTCGACGGTGGCGCCTCGCTGCACACCTCACACCGCCAGCTGAAGCAGTGGGCGTGTGAGGTCACTGCTGCAGAGCCGTTGTTCGATGCCCAGAAGCCCCTAAAGTGGTCCTGCATGCCCATCATTTTTTACACCGAGGATCACCCTGATCGTACAACTGCTGTCAGGTGTTTGCCATTGTTGGTCTCGCCAACAATACACAACCTCAAGGTGACGAAAGTGCTGGTTGACGGTGGGGCCAGTCTGAACTTGATCTCACCCGCTGTGATCAAGAAGCTGCAGATTCCTGATGGAGACCTCGAAGATACGGGCACGTTTCAAGGGGTCAACCCGGGAAGGAGCCAGCCTAAAGGTAAAATCACGCTACCCATTACGTTGGGAGGCGAGTTGAACTATAGGACGGAGAAGATCGTCTTCGATGTCGCCGAGATCCCCTTGCCATACAATGGGATCCTTGGCCGCCCAGCGCTGGCCAAGTTCATGGCGGTGTCCCACTACGCCTACAACACATTAAAGATGTCAGGGCCGCTGACCATCATCACCGTCCCCTCCGATAAGAAAGATACACTCATCTGCGATGATCAACTTTAACGAGAGGCAGTTGCAGCAACTGCCGCGAAGACACTTGCCCCTGTCGCTGAAGCTCCAGGGAAGAAGAAGGCCGGCAAGACCCCTTCCGCAAGACCTCTTCTGGCGAGACCCCTTGCACCCACTCCGGCAAGCGCACCTCTTCGGAGTGTTGTGCTCCCGTTGAGGACGTGCCAGAGAGCTCCGCCGGCAAGAGCAAGAAGTCCAAAGCTGCACCACCAGAAACCAAGAAGGTGTTCGTCAAGGAGGACGGCATGGGTGGGGCTTTCACCATAGGCTCCACCCTCGACATCAAATAGGAAAGCGCACTCGTCGCCTTCCTGCGGGCGAATGTCGATGTGTTTGCATGGCAAGAATCCGACATACCCGGCCTTCCCAAGGAGGTGATTGAGCACCATATTGTTGTCTGTCCTCATGCACGGACCGTCAAGCAAAAGGTCAAGAAGCAAGCTTTGGAGCGACAAGAGTTCATCATAGAAGAGATCAGGAAGTTGGAGGCGGCAGACCTAGTTAGAGGAGTACTCCACCCCACGTGGTTGGCCAATCTGGTTGTGGTGCGTAAGGCAAATGGGAAGTGGAGGCTGTGTATTGATCGTCGACTAGATTGTAGACTCCACTGCCAGGTGTGACCTGCTGTCATTCCTCAATGCCTATTCAGGATACCATCAGATCTTCATGATGAAAGAAGACGAAGAGAAGACCGCGTTCATCACCCCATGTGGTACATACTATTTTGTATGGATGCCTTTCGGGTTAAAGAGCGCCGGTTCGACGTTTGCCCGAGTGGTCCAAATTGGTTTTGAGTCCCAACTACATAGAAATATGGAAGCCTATATGGATGATATAGTGGTCAAAACCAAGGACAGGGCCACGCTCGTACAAGACCTAGAAGAAACATTTGCAAATCTGCGTAAGATCAACCTCAAGCTCAACCCAGAGAAGTGTGTGTTCGGTGTCCCGTCCGGCAAACTTCTGGGGTTCTTTGAGTCTCAGCGCGGAATTGAAGCAAATCCCGACAAGATCAAGGCAATCGAGCAGATTGAGGCTGCCGGTGTCAAAACCGGCGGATCTCGGATAGGGGGTCCCGAACTGTGCGTCTAGGATCGATGGTAATAGGAGATGGGGGACATGATGTATACCCAGGTTCGGGCCCTCTCTATCGAGGTAACACCCTACGTCCTGCTTGATTGATCTACCATGAGATCGTAATGGCTAAACCCTAGAAGCCTAGTCTGTATGACTATGGTAATGAATATATATCCTTTCTGGACTAACCCCTCTGGTTTATATAGAAACCGGGGGGATCTAGGGTTTACATAGAGTCGGTTACATAAGAAGGGATCTTTATCTTCGGTCGCCAAGCTTGCCTTTAATGCCAAGGAGAGTCCAATCCGGACACGGGTACAGTCTTCGGCCTTCATGTCTTCACAGCCCATCACTCCGGCCCATGGATAACAGGCCAGACGCCCGAGGACCCCTTAGTCCAGGACTCCCTTAGTAGCCCCTGAACCTGGCTTCAATGACGAGGAGTCTGACGCGCAGGTTGTCTTCGGCATTGCAAGGCGGGTTCCCTTCTATCCGAACTTCAAGATAGTCTTCGGATGCGATGATAGTATCCGGACCTGTCACACACACCATACATAACCGCAGAGAGAATATATATTTTTACACGAGTCTAATCTGTTGACTGCTTTTTACAACATGACATCACGTCTCCCCAGTCACAATTCCAAACCGCTTTCATGTTTCGACGCCCCACACCCCGAGACGCAGTTGCCATTGGCATGTTGTAACACCCACGATGCGGCTATATCTCCCACGTGTCGGAGCACGACTTAGTGGCATAACCGCATTGTAGGCATGTCGCTAGAGGGGTAATCTTTACACATCCCATGTACTGAATAAGAAAGAGGTACAGTGTTGGCTTACAATCGCCACTTCACACAATACATAAATATAGCATTACATCATTCAAAATACAATCAAGGTCCGACTACGGAACCAAAATAAAGACAACCCCAAATGCATAAGATCCCCGATCGCCCCAACTAGGCTCCACTACCGATCGTCTGGAAAGGAAATGTAGTAACGTCCTGAGTCCTCATCGAACTCCCACTTGAGTTCAGTCGCATCCCCTGGAATGGTATCATCGGCACCTGCATCTGGTTTTGGAAGTAATCTGTGAGTCATGGGGACTCAGCAATCTCAAACCGTCGCGATCAAGACTATTTAAGCTTCTTGGTAGGCAAAGGTAGTGAGGTGGAGCTGCAGCAAGCACTAGCATATATGGTGGCTAAAATATGCAAATGAGAGTGAGAAGACAAGGCAAAGCACGGTCGAGAAGCTACAAAGATCAAGAAGTGATCCTAGAACTACTTACGTTCAAGCATAACACGAGACCGTGTTCTCTTCCCGGACTCCACCGAAAAGAGACCTTCACGGCTACACACGCGGTTGATTCATTTTAATTAAGTTAAGAATCACGTTTTCTACAACCGGATATTAACAAATTCCCATCTGCCCATAACCGTGGGCACGGCTTTTGAAAGTTCAAAACCCTGCAGGGGTGTCCCAACTTAGCCCATCACAAGTTCTCACGGTCAACGAAGGATATTCCTTCTCCCAGGATGACCCGATCAGGCTCGGAATCCTGGTTACAAGACATTTCGACAATGGTAAAATAAGACCAGCAAAGCCGCCCGATGTGCCAACAAATCCCGATAGGAGTCGCACGTATCACGTTCTCAGGGCACACCGGATGAACACTACGTACAACTAAAACCAACCCTCAAGTTTCCCCGAGGTGGCGCTGCAAGTGGCTCTGTTTTGGACCAACACTCAGAGGAGCACTGGCCCGGGGGTTTAAAATAAAGATGACCCTTGAGTCCGCGGAACCCAAGGGAAAAAGGCTTAGGTGGAAAATGGTAAAACCAAGGTTGGGCCTTGCTGGAGGAGTTTTATTCAAGGCGAACTATCAAGGGGTTCCCATTATAACCCAACCGTAAGGAACGCAAAATCAAGGAACATAACACCGGTATGACGGAAACTAGGGCGGCAAGAGTGGAACAAAACACCAGGCATAAGGCCGAGCCTTCCACCCTTTACCAAGTATATAGATGCATTAAAGTAAACAAGATATAATAATGATATCCCAATAATAATCATGTTCCAACAAGGAACAAACTCCAATCTTCACCTGCAACTAGCAACGCTATAAGAGGGGCTGAGCAAAGGGAAAAGTAACATAGCCAAACAACGGTTTGCTAGGACAAGGTGGGTTAGAGGTTTGACATGGCAATATGGGAGGCATGATATAGCAAGTGGTAGGTATCGCGGCATAGGCATAGCAATAGAGCGAGCAACTAGCAAGCAAAGATAGAAGTGATTTCGAGGGTATGGTCATCTTGCCTGCAAAGTTCTCCAAGTTGACGTAAGCTTGATCCTCGAAGCGTACTCAACGGGTTCCTCGATCACGTACTCGTCTCCCGGCTCTACCCAAGGCAAGAACACAAGCAAGGGAAACACAATCAAACACGGTGCAATGCGCAAGCAACATGATGCAAAACATGGCATGATATGCGGGATGCCATATGCAATGCATATGCGTGCTCCGGAAGGAAAAGATTGAACCAGGCCTCAACTTGGCTATCCAAAAGCGCCGCTGGAAAGATGAGTTGATTTCGGTCGAAATCGATATAAAGATCGCCGGAATCGGATGCACGGTTTGCAAATGGCGAGCAAAAACAATAATGGCACTTTTCTGCGATTAACAGCACGATGCCATATAAAATGCAACAAGAAACTAAGCTACTGCACTCTAACATAGCAACAAAGCACATGGCAGTGATCTACTCAAGATGCTTAACAAAAGATGAACACTTAGCTAAAGCTATAAACCACTAGAGCATGACTAAAACAGCATGGCAATAATGCAAAAGATAACAGTTTTAAAGACTTGGTGAAAATGCTAGACATAGCAGAAATAGATTCAACATGGCATCTTTACCAGCTTGATTAACTCACTACAAGGCATGTCATGGCATGGAACAAAATCTAGCATGAAGTAGACATGAAAATGAAGCTATCCATGTGCAAAGCAACCTCATGGCATGATTGAATTAAATCACATGAAAATGGCAAAACAACATCATGATGTAAAATGGCATGTTTATGAACTTGCTCAAATGCAGAAACTAATGCCTCCACGGGATTGGCGGGATTTTTCTACCCCAAAAACATATATAATATGTTGGGGTTGCTGTAGAAAAATCATCACAAGTGCAATAAGTTAAAAACTTCCCTAAATGGAATAAGACAGAAATGGCACTTCCTTGTTTCGAACTATCCAGAAATGGACTTGCCCGAAAAGGATTGTTGCATATTTCCAGAAATGGAAATTCGATGGAAAAAAATATAAAGAAAAGGGACAAGGGTTGTATGTATGGCAGGTGGGGCCACCCTGTCATACTCAGACTTGCTTGCAAAAACAATGGTGATTTAAACCGCGCCCGCGGGGATCGAACCCGGGTCTCCGGTGCGAGCATGCATGGTCAACCACTTCGCTGGAGAGTGTGTGTGTGTGTGTTGAGATGGGCGCCTGGCTCCTTTTGAAACAGAACAAGAAGGCCGAGCCTTTGTCCATGGTTGCCCGATGCTGGAGGCGAGCGATGAACTAGGAGGCGTGGCTCACTGAGTAGAGCAACAGCGGGCGTGCGGGAACATGTGGGGACTCCAGCAAGCGAGTGGTGGCAGCTCGCGAGTGAGCGGATACTCGAGCACGAGCTCACGCTCGGCTTGGGGCCATGGCGAGGCATGCAGGGGAGAAAACGCACGGCAGTTGCGGCAAGGCAGTGTGGGGGTGCGTATGCGCAGCGAGGCACAATAGGGATCTGGAGCGAGGATGCGCGGGGTTGGCAAGCTACAACATCATCTTCACTAATAGTTCAGACTACGCTGGAGCATCGAGACCACGGGAGAGGCATGAAAAAATCGACGCCTACGGTGAACTAGAGGGCGCGAGAAGAAACAGGGACGGAAAAGGGGTTTACCTAGCTCACCTAGGACACGGCGAGGTCGACGGAGACGAGCCAGCGGCGACGCGGTCGACCTCTGAACCTCGGCGCGAACTCTAGTCGCGAAGAAGATGGGAGCAACGGAGGAAGCCAGGCGCAGACTTGATGACTCCCTCGACGATGTAACGGACACCGAGGACGACGGGGACGACGGGGAAGGAGATGGACTTGAAGAAGGCGGCTGGAGGTGACCGGAGGGACGGCGACGACGACGAGCGTGCTCTCAGCCACGCTTGGGGCTCACGGAAGGAGAAAGACGATCTCTCTCTTTCCCTGGGTGGCGGCGGCGAAGGGGAAACCCTAGAAGAGTAGGTGTGGACACCGAGGGGGGGTTCTTATAGGGACGGGCTCGGCCACCCTGGCCATGGCGGATGACGTGTAAAGCAGGGGAGGAGAGGTGGAAGAAAAGGGGGGTGAGCGCTACAGCCTCCCTGCTGACAGATGGGCCCTGCGCTGCCACGCGGGATGAGTGCAAGTGAGGGTTGGGTCGTCCCGAGTGAGAAAGGAACCGGGGTGATTTGCGGGCTGCCGCTGGGCTGTTGCTACTGCGTGGGCTGGGATGCAAGTGAGGGAGAGGCCCAAGTGGTGCATTGTGGATGTTGCTGCTATAGCCTTTTACCTTATGCAATTTCTTTAGACAGAAAGACAAAAGGAAAAGGCCAGGGACGTAGAAGAAGAGTTTGGTAAGAATAAAAATATCCCCAAGCTCTTGGAATATTGCACCATTTTACAAAATTGCTTTGGATATTTTTAGAGGCAGAAAAATAAAACAAGTTTGAATTTTATTCAAACTTGATGCATTTTTGAACCCAACCAAAACAATTATAAAAGAGGTGAAATTTGGCAGGGGGGTTCTGGACATGTAGCAAGATTTATAGGGAGAAGATGAACATTTGTGGAGGAGGGCAAGATGGCACTTGCAAAAAGAAAGAGAAAAGAAGGAGAGGTGGTGATGCATGGAGGTGGTCATGCATGGATCACACAAAAGCACATGCAACAACATATCATGCATGCATATCATGGAAATGCAAGTAGACATAAGCACAACACAACATAGATATGCACATGATGCAAACATATGATGGCAATAAGGAATATGACAAGAAGCACAAATGCAATATGACAAGGTAAGCATGGCAATGAAATGATAGAACAACATAAACAAAACAAAATGAGACCAAAAGATGGAACCCGAATGGAATTGGATGGACCAACATGGATATATTGCAAAATATGGAAGTTCTACATCTGGGGTGTTACAACACTCCACCACTACAAAAGGATCTTGTCCCGAGATCTGGGACTGGAAAAACTCCGGATATTCAGAACGGAGGTGGTCCTCACGTTCCCAGGTGGCCTCTCGGTCGGAATGATGTGACCACTTCACTTTTAGGAATTTGATAGACTTGTTGCGAGTCTTGTGCTTAGTTTCTTCAATAATACCAACGGGATGCTCATGATAAGACAGGTCTTCTTGGAGATCAATCTCTTCGAAGTTGATGGTGCGGTCAGGAGTCTTGAAACACTTGCGAAGCTAAGACATGTGAAACACGTCATGCACGTTTGCAAAGTTGGATGGAAGCTCAAGTTGATAGGCGAGGTCGCCTCTTTTGCCAATGATCTTGAAAGGACCCATGTATCTAGGGGCAAGCTTCCCTTTGATACCGAAGCGACGAGTGCCTTTCATTGGAGAGATGCAGAGGTAGACATGGTCTCCGATCTCGAAAGCCAAGTCACGATGCTTGCTATCATAGTAACTCTTCTGGCGTAATTGCGCGGCTTTGAGATTTTCACGAATGACTTTGCACATTTCTTCAGCCTCTGTGATCAAGTCATTGCCAAGAAGTTGGCGTTCACCAGTCTCTGACCAGTTAAGAGGAGTACGGCACTTTCTGCCATAGAGAATCTTGAATGGGGCCTTGCCCGAACTCGCTTGGAAGTTGTTGTTGTAGGAGAACTCGGCATATGGAAGACAATCTTCCCACTTCATACCGAAAGAAATGACACAAGCCCTGAGCATATCTTCAAGAATTTGATTTACTCGCTCGGACTTCCACTATTTGAGGATGAAAGGCTGTGCTGAAGAGAATGTTGGTGCCCATAGCCTTCTGAAAGGAATCCCAGAACTTAGAGGTAAAGATGCTTCCACGATCTGAAGATATCAACTGCGGAATGCCATGCAAAGAGACAATCCTGGAGGTATATAGCTCTGCCAACTGAGCTTTGTGATAGATTCTTTGATAGGAAGAAAATGAGCCACTTTAGTGAGCTTGTCGATGACAACAAAGATAGCATCATTGCCACGCTTGGACTTGGGAAATCCAGTCACGAAGTCCATCTCAATATGTCAAACTTCCATTCTGGAATGGCAAGAGGTTGGAGGAGACCAGCTGGTCGTTGGTGTTCTGCTTTCACTCTTCTGCAGACATCACATTCATTCACGAACTGAGCAATCTCGCGCTTCATTCGAGTCCACCAATACAACTGCTTGAGGTCATGGTACATTTTTGTACTTCCAGGATGAATAGATAAGATTGAATTGTGAGCCTCATTCATAATGACTTTACGAAGGTCACCCTTAGGAACAACAATGCGATCCTCGAAGAATAGAGTATCTTTGTCATCAAGGCGATAGCACTTGTACTTGGGTTGGCTCTTGGCAATCCCAATCTTCACCTTCTTCACCATGGCATCAAGAAGTTGAGCCTCACGAATCTAATCTTCCAAAGTAGGAGAAACTTGGAGATTTGCAAGGAATCCTTGAGGAACAACTTGGAGATTAAGTTTGTGGAAAGCTTCACAAAGATCCGGTTGGAAGGGCTTAAGAATCAAACTGTTGCAGTAAGCCTTCCTGCTCAAAGCGTCAGCAATGACATTGGCCTTGCCTGGAGTATATTCAATACTCGAATTATACTCTTGAATCATTTCGACCCAACGAGTCTGCCTGAGGTTGAGGTTGGGCTGTGTGAAGATGTACTTGAGACTCTTATGATCAGTGAAGATGTCCACTTTCCTTCCCAACAAGAGATGTCTCCATGTTAAAAGAGCATGGAAAACTGCCGCTAACTCGAGGTCATGAGTGGGGTAGTTTTTTTTGTTGGGCTTGAACTGGCGAGAGGTATAGGCCACAACTTTCTTCTTTTGCATTAACACCGCACTGAGACCTTGAAGGGAAGCATCACAGAAAACCTCGAATGGTTTGGATTCATCAGGAGGAGTCAGAACTGGAGATGTGACTAACTTCTCTTTGAGGGTGTTGAAAGCGATGTCACATTCAGGCGTCCAGACATACTTCACATGCTTCTGGAGAATGTTGGAAAGAGGCTTCGCGATCTTAGAGAAATTCTCAACGAATCTTCGACAATAGCTTGTGAGCCCAAGAAAGCTGCGGAGCTGCTTCACATTCTGAGGTGGTTCGCAATTCACAATTGCAGACACCTTCTCAGGATTAACAGCTATGCCCTTGGCGGAGATGATATGCCCAAGGTAGAGAACCTCATCGAGCCAAAACTCGCACTTTGAAAACTTCGCATAGAACTTATGTTCTTTGAGTTTGTCCAGCACCAATCTCAAGTGCTTGGCATGATCCTCTTTGTTCTTGGAAAAGACCAAAATGTCATCGAGATAGACCAAGACGAAGTCATTTGTGTAAGGGTTGAAGATGAAGTTCATCATGTGAGAGAATGTTGGAGGAGCGTTGACAAGGCCGGAAGACATGACAGTGTATTCATAAGAACCATAGCTTGTTCTGAATGCTGTCTTGGGGATATCTTGTTCATGAATGAGAATCTGATGATAGCCCATATGAAGGTCAAGCTTGGAGAATACTTGAGCACCCTTGAGTTGTTCGAAAAGCTCATTGATGTTGGGAAGTGGGTACTTGTTCTTTATGGTCTTCTTGTTCAATGGACGGTAGTCGACACAAAGTCGGTCTGTGCCATCCTTCTTCTTGACAAAAAGAACACCACAACCCCAAGGTGAAGAACTTGGTCGGATCAGACCCATACGCTCTTGTTCATCGAGTTGTTTCTTCAGCTCCTTCAACTATTTCGGTCCAAGCTTGTGAGGACGTTTACAAACAGGTTCCATGCCAGGCTCAAGATCGATGACGAATTCAACTAGCCGGTGAGGAGGCATTCCTGGAAGCTCTTCTGGAAAGACGTCTTGATATTCACAAACGACTGGAATCTGAGAGATGACATCCAACTCGCCCTTCTCGTTGAGAGAAAATAGTCGAATGGTATCATCACGAACGGCAAAGACGGTCACATCCTCAGATGAGTGTGTCAATTGAATCTGCCTGGCAGCACAATCAAGCTGAGCCTTGTGCTTAGAAAGCCAGTCCATGACGAGAATTAGATCAATATCCGAGTCACCAAAAACAATTGGAGAGGACAGAAACTTATAGTCGCCCATCATGATAGAAACATCCGGGACGCAATTGTTAGATGTCATTTGCTTGCCCGGGGACATAATCTTCAACGGGAAAGGAATCTTTTCGGTCACAAACTCATGCTTGGCAACAAAAGGTCTTGAAATGAAAGAAAGCGATACACCAGTATCAAAAAGAACTTTTGCAGGAGTATCGTTAATAGGAAGGTTACCCATGATCACTTCTGAAGAGTCCTCTGCCTGAGCTGCGTTCATCATGTTGACCTTTGCAAACTTGGGATTATGCTTGACCACTCCATTGCTGGCAGATCTCACAGGAGGAGGAGGCGGAAGGCGCCTTTGGTTGAAGCATTTGTTTGCATAGTGACACTTCTACTGACACTTATTGCACGTAACCTCTGAGAGCGGCCAGTGATACGGAGCACTTGATCTTGGAGCATGAGATGAAGCTTTGTTTTGAAAGCCTGGGTTGGGTGGGTGGGAAGATCCATTGCCACCTTTGCTCTTCTACTGATAAGGCTGACGGAACGGAGGAGGAGGAGACAACCAGTACTTTTGCTGCTTATCCGCCACTTGAGTTGAAGAAGAAGAAGGAGTTGCATCCCTGACTCTCTTCTTCGAAGCATCGCACTTGAGCTGAGCAGCCTCTTGCTTTAATGCCATGTTGTAGAACTCATCGTACTTTTTCGGCTCAAAAAGCATGAGGGCTAGTTGCAGATCTTCTCTGAGGCCACCTTTGAACTGATAAATCGTGCTCTTCTCGTCAGGGACGTCTTGCTTGGCGAAGCGAGCGAGCCTCTGGAACATGATGTTGTATTGGTAAACCAACAAGCTGCCTTGCTTCAGATTGCGGAACTCCTCACGCTTACTCTCAACAATACTCTGAGGAATGTGGTGAGCTTTGAAGTCTTGGCGGAAATCATCCCAGGTAATCACACGACCTCCTCTGGAATCTTTGTATTGTTGATACCACTCAGCAGCTTGGTCTTTGAGTTGGAACAAAGCAAACTTGACAAAGTCCTCAGGCCTGACGTTGCTACACTCAAAATGTTTGCAGATATCCATGAGCCAATCGTCAGCGTCTGTGGGCTCGACACAGTTACTGAAGGACTTCGGCTGGTTTGCGAGGAACTGGTTGGGAGTAGCAAACTGAGATTGATTGTTGCCATGGCCTTGATTTCCTTGTTTGCGCTCTTGCAAGAGTTGCATAATCATCTGCGTGTTGGCGTTGGTAGCGGCCATCACAGCTTGCCATGCCTCCGGAGGTGGAGGTGGTGGCGGAGGTTCCGGATTCTAACGCGTTGGAGGAGCCATCCTGAAGAGGGTGACATGTATTAGCATCTTGAAAGACATATATTCAAGCTGAATCAAATGGATCGAAATTGCAACATGTAGCCTTAACATTTGAACAAGAATGAACGAATGAATTCCAAATTAAATGATCACACTTCCATAAATTGAGAAACCACTTAGATAGAGATAGATGAATAAAACAACAAGGTATGGATATGAACAAATAATTGGTAAGGATTACCCAATCACAAACCAAATATTTGCGGGAAGAAATACTAGAGCTACATGAATTCCCACCTATGAAACTCCCGAAACTTTCTGGTTATGCAATCAGGTGTTGGGGATACAGGGGAAGCATAATATCTCACCCAAAACTAGCAAATCCTACATCCAGCTGTATCCATCCTTCAACACATAACGAAGAAACCTTCGGAAATCATTTACCTCGACCTTTGAAAAGCATCCGTTATACGAGTTATGGCAATACTCCTGAACTCCCGCCCCAGTACTAGGTGGCGTCGAGGTTATCTCACCAACAACTGCATAAAAGAGATTTTCGATGTCGGCGAAACTCAGGTATTCCAGAACTGCAATGATAAAATTGTGACGACAACACCTCGGAGCTCAACTCCCCGGGACACTGCCACAACCCCTAAATGTCAGCAGGCTCCAAGAAGAATGTTCTCGTCAAAAACCATCGGAACGATTCCAAGATACCCGCGTGATCCTAAAAAAATTTAGTGAAAATTTGAGAAGAGAAGAGTCAAAACTCTATGTCACGATGCCTGACCAGAGCGACGAAGGGACTGAGGAGTAAAAAGAATCCCACTCTCCGATATATATAATCCTAAAAGACTCAAAACCTTTTTCTAGACTCAACAACGCCAGCGATTCGATCAAGCAGGGGGATACTAAGTCGGGGAAGGCTCTGATTACCAACTTGTAACACCCACGATGCGGCTATATCTCCCACGTGTCGGAGCACGACTTAGAGGCATAACCGCATTGTAGTCATGTCGCAAGAGGGGTAATCTTTACACATCCCATATACTGAATAAGAAAGAGGTACAGAGTTGGCTTACAATCGCCACTTCACACAATACATAAATATAGCATTACATCATTCAAAATACAATCAAGGTCCGACTACGGAACCAAAATAAAGACAACCCCAAATGCATAAGATCCCCGATCGCCCCAACTAGGCTCCACTACTGATCGTCTGGAAAGGAAACGTAGTAACGTCCTGAGTCCTCATCGTACTCCCACTTGAGTCAGTCGCATCCCCTGGAATGGTATCATCGGCACCTGCATCTGGTTTTGGAAGTAATCTGTGAGTCACGGGGACTCGGCAATCTCAAACCATCGCGACAAGACTATTTAAGCTTATTGGTAGGCAAAGGTAGTGAGGTGGAGCTACAACAAGCAGTAGCATATATGGTGGCTAAAATATGCAAATGAGAGCGAGAAGAGAAGGCAAAGCGCGGTCGAGAAACTACAAAGATCAAGAAGTGATCCTAGAAATACTTACGTTCAAGCATAACACGAGACCGTCTTCTCTTCCCGGACTCCACCGAAAAGAGAACCATCACTGGCTACACACGCGGTTGATCATTTTAATAAGTTAAGTGTCAGGTTTTCTACAACCGGATATTAACAAATTCCCATCTGCCCATAAACCGCGGGCACGGCTTCGAAAGTTCAAAACCCTGCAGGGGTGTCCCAACTAGCCCATCACAAGCTCTCACGTCAACGAAGGATATTCTTCCCAGGACGACCGATCAGACTCGGAATCCGTTACAAGACATTTCGACAATGGTAAAACAAGACCAGCAAAGCCGCCCGATGTCGCCGACAAATCCCGATAGGAGTCGCACGTATCTTGTCTCAGGCACACCGGATGAACACTACGTACAACTAAAACCAACCCTCAAGTTTCCCCGAGGTGGCGCTGCAAGTGGCTCTGTTATGGACCAACACTCAGAGGAGCACTGCCGGGGGTTTAAATAAAGATGACCCTTGAGTCCGTGGAACCCAAGGGAAAAAAGGCTTAGGTGGAAAATGGTAAAACCAAGATTGGGCCTTGCTGGAGGAGTTTTATTCAAGGCAAACTGTCAAGGGGTTCCCATTTTAACCCAACCACGTAAGGAACGCAAAATCAAGGAACATAACACCGGTATGACGGAAAACTAAGCCGGCAATAGTGGAACAAAACACCAGGCATAAGGCCGAGCCTTCCACGCTTTTCCATGTATATAGATGCATTAAAGTAAACAAGATATAATAATGATATCCCAACAATAATCATGTTCCAACAAGGAACAAACTCCAATCTTCACCTGCAACTAGCAACGCTATAAGAGGGGCTGAGCAAAGCGGTAACATAGCCAAACAATGGTTTGCTAGGACAAGGTGGGTTAGAGGTTTGACATGGAAATATGGGAGGCAAGTGGTAGGTATCGCAGCATAGGCATAGCAATAGAGCGAGCAACTAGCAAGCAAAGATAGAAGTGATTTCGAGGGTATGGTCATCTTGCTTGCAAAACTTCTCCGAGTTGACGTAAGCTTGATCCTCGTAAGCGTACTCAACGGGTTCCTCGATCACGTACTCGTCTCCCGGCTCTACCCAAGGCAAGAACACAAGCAAGGGAAACACAATCAACCATCGGTGCAATGCGCAAGCAACATGATGCAAAACATGGCATGATATGCGGGATGCCATATGCAATGCATATGCGTGCTCCGGAAGGAAAAGATTAAACTAGGCCTCAACTTGGCAAACCAAGAGCGCCGCTGGAAAGATGAGTTGATTTCGTGAAATCGATATAAAGATCGCCGGAATCGAATGCACGGTTTGCAAATGGCGAGCAAAAACAATAATGGCACTTTTCTGCGATTAACAACCACGATGCCATATAAAATGCAACAAAGAAACTAAGCTACTGCACTCTAACATAGTAAAAAAGCACATGGTAGTGATCTACTCAAGATGCTAGACAAAAGATGAACACTGAGCTAAAGCTATAAACCACTAGAGCATGACTAAAACAGCATGGCAATAATGCAAAAGATAACAGTTTTAAAGACTTAGTGAAAATGCTAGACATAGCAGAAAACAGATTCAACATGGCATTCTTTACCAAGCTTGATTAACTCACTACAAGGCATGTCATGGCATGGAACAAAATCTAGCATGAAGTAGACATGAAAATGAAGCTATCCATGTGCAAAGCAACCTCATGGCATGATTGAATTAAATCACACGAAAATGGCAAAACAATCATGATGTAAAATGACATGTTTATGAACTTGCTCAAATGCAGAAACTAATGCCATCACGGGATTGGCGGGATTTTTCTACCCCAAAAACATATATAATATGTTGGGGTTGCTGTAGAAAAATCATCACAAGTGCATAAGTTAAAAACTTCCCTAAATGGAATAAGACAGAAATGGCACTTCCTTGTTTGGAATCATCCAGAAATGGACTTGCCCGAAATGGATTGTTGCATATTTCCAGAAATGGAAATTCGCTGGAAAAAAATATAAAGAAAAGGGACAAGGGCTGTATGTATGGCAGGGGGCCACCCTGTCATACTCAGACTTGCTTGCAAAAACAATGGTGATTTAAACCGCGCCCGCGGGGATCGAACCCGGGTCTCCGGATGCGGGCATGCATGGTCAACCACTGCGCTAGAGAGTGTGTGTGTGTGTGGAGATGGGCGCCTGGCTCCTTTTGAACCAGAACAAGAAGGCCGAGCCTTTACATGGTTGTCCGATGCTGGAGGCGAGCGACGAACTAGGAGGCGTGGCTCACTGAGTAGAGCAAACAGCGGGCGTGCGGGAACATGTGGGGACTCCAGCGAGCGAGTGGTGGCGGCTCGCGAGTGAGCGGATACTCGAGCACGAGCTCGCGCTCGGCTTGGGGCCATGGCGAGGCATGCAGGGGAGAAAACGCACGGCAGTTGCGGCAAGGCACTGTGGGGGTGCGTATGCGCAGCGAGGCACAACAGGGATCCGGAGCGAGGATGCGCGGGGTTGGCAAGCTACAACATCATCTTCACTAACAGTTCAGACTACGCTGGAGCATCGAGACCACGGGAGAGGCATGAAAAAATCGACGCCTACGGTGAACTAGAGGGCGCGAGAAGAAACAGGGACGGAAAAGGGGTTTACCTAGCTCACCTAGGACACGGCGAGGTCGACGGAGACGAGCCGGCGGCGACGCGGTCGACCTCTGAACCTCGGCGCGAACTCTAGTCGCGAAGAAGATGGGAGCAACGGAGGAAGCCAGGCGCAGACTTGATGACTCCCTCGACGATGTAACGGACACCGAGGACGACGGGGACGACGGGGAAGGAGACGGACTTGAAGAAGGCGGCTGGAGGTGACCGGAGGGACGGCGACGACGACGAGCGTGCTCTCAGCCATGCTTGGGGCTCACGGGGAAGGAGAAAAGAGAGAAGGGGAAGACCCCTGGGTGGCGGCGGCGAAGGGGAAACCCTAGAAGAGTAGGTGTGGACGCCGAGGGGGGGTTCTTATAGGGACGGGCTCGGCCACCCTGGCCATGGCGGATGACGTGTAAAGCAGGGGAGGAGAGGTGGAAGAAAAGGGGGGTGAGCGCTACAGCCTCCCTGCTGACAGATGGGCCCTGCGCTGCCACGCGGGACGAGTGCAAGTGAGGGTTGGGTCGACCGAGTGAGAAAGGAACCGGGGTGATTTGCGGGCTGCCGCTGGGCTGTTGCTACTGCGTGGGCTGGGATGCAAGTGAGGGAGAGGCCCAAGTGGTGCGTTGTGGATGCTGCTGCTATAGCCTTTTCCCTTATGCAATTTCTTTAGACAGAAAGACAAAAGGAAAAGGCCAGGGACGTAGAAGAAGAGTTTGGTAAGAATAAAATATCCCCAAGCTCTTGGAATATTGCACCATTTTACAAAATTGCTTTGGATATTTTTAGAGGCAGAAAAATAAAACAAGTTTGAATTTTATTCAAACTTGATGCATTTTTGAACCCAACCAAAACAATTATAAAAGAGGTGAAATTTGGCAGGGGTTCTGGACATGTAGCAGAATTTATAGGGAGAAAGATGAACATTTGTGGAGGAGGGCAAGATGGCACTTGCAAAAAGAAAGAAAAGAAGGAGAGGTGTGATGCATGGAGGTGGTCATGCATGGATCACACACATAGAACATGCAACAACATATCATGCATGCATATCATGGAAATGCAAGTGACATAAGCACAACACAACATTGATATGCACATGATGCAAACGTATGATGGCAATAAGGAATATGACAAGAAGCACAAATGCAATATGACAAGGTAAGCATGGCAATGAAATGAGTAGAACAACATAGCAAAACAAAAGGAGACCAAAAGATGGAACCCCGAATGGAATTGGATGGAGACCAACATGGATATTTGGAATACAAATGCGGCAAGTTACATACGGGGCGTTACAACACTCCACCACTACGAAAGGATCTCGTCCCGAGATCTAGGACTGGAAAAACTCCGGATATTCGGAACGAAGGTGGTCCTCGCGTTCCCAGGTGGCTTCTCGGTCGGAATGATGTGACCACTTCACTTTCAGGAATTTGATAGACTTATTGCAAGTCTTGCGCTCAGTTTCTTCAAGAATAGCAACAGGATGCTCATGATAAGACATGTCTTCTTGGAGATCAATCTCTTCAAAGTTGATGGTGCGGTCAGGAGTCTTGAAAACACTTGCGAAGCTGTGACACGTGAAACACGTCGTGCACATTTGCAAAGTTGGACGGGAGCTCAAGTTGATAGGCGAGGTCTCTTCTTTTGCCAATGATCTTGAAAGGACCCACGTATCTAGGGGTAAGCTTCCCTTTGATACCGAAGCGACGAGTACCTTTCATTGGAGAGATGCGGAGGTAGACATGGTCTCCTATCTCGAAAGCCAAGTCACGATGCTTGCTATCATAGTAACTCTTCTGGTGCGATTGCGTGGCTTTGAGATTTTCACGAATGACTTTGCACATTTCTTCAGCCTCTGTGATCAAGTCATTGACAAGAAGTTGTCGTTCACCAGTCTCTGACCAGTTAAGAGGAGTACAACACTTTCTGCCATAGAGAATCTCGAATGGGGCCTTGCCCGAACTCGCTTGGAAGCTGTTGTTGTAGGAGAACTCGGCATATGGAAGACAATCTTCCCACTTCATACCGAAAGAAATGACACAAGCCCTGAGCATATCTTCAAGAATTTGATTTACTCGCTCGACTTGTCCACTAGTTTGAGAATGAAAGGCTATGCTGAAGCGAATGTTGGTGCCCATGGCCTTCTGGAAGGAATCCCAGAACTTAGAAGTAAAAATGCTTACACGATCTGAAGATATCAGTTGCGGAATGCCATGCAAGGAGACAATCCTGGAGGTATATAGCTCTGCCAACTGAGCTGCCGTGATAGATTCTTTGATAGGAAGAAAATGAGCCACTTTAGTAAGCTTGTCGATGACGACGAAGATGGCATCATTGCCATGCTTGGACTTGGGAAATCCAGTCACGAAGTCCATCTCAATATGGTCAAACTTCCATTCTGGAATGGCAAGAGGTTGGAGGAGACCAGCTGGTCGTTGGTGTTCTTATTTTACTCTTCTGCAGACATCACATTCATTTACGAACTGAGCAATTTCTCGCTTCATTCGAGTCCACCAATACGACTGCTTGAGGTCATGGTACATCTTTGTACTTCCAGGATGAATAGATAGGAGTGAATTGTGAGCCTCGTTCTTAATGACTTTATGAAGGTCACCCTTAGGAACAACAATGCGATCATCGAAGAATAGAGTATCTTTGTCATCAAGGAGATAGCACTTGTACTTGGGTTGGCTCTTGGCAATCCCAATCTTCACCTTCTTCACCATGGCATCAAGAAGTTGTGCCTCAGGAATTTGATCTTCCAAAGTAGGATACACTTGGAGGTTGGCAAGAAATCCTTGAGGAACAACTTGTAGATTAAGTTTGTGGAAAGCTTCACAAAGATCCGGTTGGAAGGGCTTGAGAATCAAACTGTTGCAGTAAGCCTTCCTGCTCAAAGCGTCAGCAATGACATTGACCTTGCCTGGAGTGTATTCAATACTTGGATTATACCCTTGAATCATCTCGACCCAACGAGTCTGCCTGAGGTTGAGGTTGGGTTGAGTGAAGATGTACTTGAGACTCTTATGATCAGTGAAGATGACCACTTTCCTTCCCAACAAGAGATGTCTCCATGTTAAAAGAGCATGGACAACTGCCACCAACTCGAGGTCATGAGTGGGGTAGTTATTTTCGTTGGGCTTCAACTGGCGAGAGGTATAGGCCACAACTTTCTTCTCTTGCATTAACACAACACCTAGACCTTGAAGGGAAGCATCACAGAAAACCTTGAATGGTTTGGATTCATCGGGAGGAGTTAGAACCGGAGTTGTGACTAACTTCTCTTTGAGGGTGTTGAAAGCGACGTCACATTCAGGCGTCCAGACATACTTCACATGCTTCTAGAGGAGGTTGGAAAGAGGCTTCGCAATCTTAGAGAAATTCTCAACGAATCTTCGACAATAGCTTGCGAGCCCAAGAAAGCTGCGGAGCTGCTTCACATTCTGAGGCGGTTCCCAATTCACAATTATAGGCACCTTCTCAGGATTAACCGCTATGCCCTTGGCGGAGATGATATGCCCAAGGTAGAGAACCTCATCGAGCCAAAACTCGCACTTTGAAAACTTCGCATAGAACTGATGTTCTCTGAGTTTGTCCAGCACCAATCTCAAATGCTTGGCATGATCCTCTTTGTTCTTGGAAAAGACCAAAATATCATCGAGATACACCAAGACGAAGCCATTTGTGTAAGGGTTGAAGATGAAGTTCATCATGCGAGAGAAAGTTGGAGGAGCATTGACAAGGCCAAAAGACATGACAGTGCATTCATAGGAACCATAGCTTGTTCTGAATGCTGTCTTGGGGATATCTTGTTCACGAATGTGAATCTGATGATAGCCCATACGGAGGTCAAGCTTGAAGAATACTTGAGCACCTTTGAGTTGTTTGAAAATATCATTGATGTTGGGAAGTGGGTACTTGTTCTTTATTGTCTTTTTGTTCAATGGGCGGTAGTCGACACAAAGTCGGTCTGTGCCATCTTTCTTCTTGACAAAAAGAACACCACAACCCCAAGGAGAAGAACTTGGTCGGATCAGACCCATACGCTCTTGTATATTGAGTTGTTTCTTCAGCTCCTTCAACTCTTCTGGTCCAAGCTTGTAAGGACGTTTGCAAACAGGTTCCGTGCCAGGCTCAAGATCAATGACGAATTCAACTGGCCGGTCAGGAGGCATTCCTGGAAGCTCTTCTGGAAAGACGTCTTGATATTCACAAACGACTGGAATATGAGAGATGGCATTCAGCTCGCCCTTCTCATTGAGAGAAAACAGACGAATGGTATCATCACGAGCGGCATAGATGATCACATCCTCAGACGAGTGTGTCAATTGAATCTGCCTGGCAGCACAATCAAGCTGAGCCTTGTGCTTAGAAAGCCAGTCCATGCCGAGAATTAGATCAATATCCGAGTTACCAAGAACAATTGGAGAGGACATAAACTTATAGTTACCCATCTTGATAGAAACATCCGGAACCATGGAGTTAGCATTCATGCATTTACCCGGTGAGACAACTGCTAACGGACTAGGCAAAACTTGGAAAGTCAACTCATGCTTAGATGCAAATGGTCTTGAGATGAAACTAAGTGATGCACCAGTGTCAAAAAGAACTTTTGCAGGAATATCATTAATAGGAAGGTTACCCATGATCACTTCTGAAGAGTCCTCTGCCTGAGCTACGTTCATCATGTTGACCTTTGCAAACTTGGGATTATGCTTGACCACTGCATTGCTGGCAGATCTCACAGGGGGAGGAGGCGGAAGACGCCTCTGGTTGAAGAATTTGTTTGCATAGTGACCCTTCTGCTGACACTTGTTGCACGTAACCTCTGAGAGCGGACGGTGATACGGAGCACTTGACCTTGGAGCATGAGACGAAGCTTTATTCTGAAAGCCTGGGTTGGGTGGGTAGGAAGATCCATTGCCACCTTTACTCTTCTGCTGATAAGGCTGACGGAACGGAGGAGGAGGAGGCAACCAGTACTTTTGCTGCTTAGCTGCCACTTGAGTTGAAGAAGAAGAAGGAGTTGCATCCCTGACTCTCTTCTTGGAAGCATCGCACTTGAGCTGAGCAGCCTCTTGCTTTAATGCCATGTTGTAGAACTCATCATACTTTTTCGGCTCAAAAAGCACGAGGGCTAGTTGCAGATCTTCTCTGAGGCCACCTCTGAACTGATAAATCATGCTCTTCTCGTCAGGGACGTCTTGCTTGGCGAAGCGAGCGAGCCTCTGGAACATGATGTTGTATTGGTAAACAGACAAGCTGCCTTGCTTCAGATTGCGGAACTCCTCACGCTTACTCTCAACAACACTCTGAGGAATGTGGTGAGCTTTGAAGTCTTGGCGGAAATCATCCCAGGTAATCACACGACCTCCTCTGGAATCTTTGTATTGTTGATACCACTCAGCAGCTTGGTCTTTGAGTTGGAGCGAAGCAAACTTGACAAAGTCCTCAGGCCTGACGTTGCTACACTCAAAATGTTTGCAGATATCCACGAGCCAATCGTCAGCGTCTGTGGCCTCGACACAGTTACTGAAAGACTTCGGCTGGTTTGCGAGGAACTGGTTGAGGGTAGCAAACTGAACTTGATTGTTTCCATGACCTCGATTTCCTTAGTTACGCTCTTGCAAGAGTTGCATAAGCATCTGCGTGTTGGCGTTGGTAGCGGCCATGACAGCTTGACATGCCTCCGGAGGTGGAGGTGGTGGCGGAGGTTCCAGATTCTGACGCATTGGAGGAGCCATCCTGAAGAGGTTGACATCCGTTAGCATCTTGACAAACATATATTCAAGCTGAATCAATGGATCGAAATTGTAACATAAAGTCTTAACATTTGAACAAGAATGAACGAATGAATTCCAAAGTAAATGATCACACTTC
>NC_053026.1:315441130-315465660 GCF_003073215.2 Triticum urartu | reverse complement strand
CTTTTGCTGATTCTTGCCTTGAGATTTCCCACTGATCTGAGAGTCAGAACCACCAGCAGATTGATCTTGGGCAATTACAGGAGCCTGCCCAGATTGTGCCCCCATTTGGGGCGGAGGTGGGCCGTACCACTGCCCAACCGGCGCTCCCCCCATTGTGATAGGGGAAATTCATCGGAGTTCCTGGTTCCTTCTCATCCTCCAGCCAGATGTTGTCTCTCAGGAAGCAGAAATAACCACCAGACAGCTCAATTGAAGCAGATTGCAAGCCTAATTTCAATCTTCTGCAGGTTTGGGGGAGAGGTAAGGTAGGGGATCCACCTGCTCCGGCTCCGGTGGCGTGCTGGTGGGCAGGAGTCCAGTCAAGCATTCCCATCTCGCAGCATGGCGTGGATCTCCTGAATTCACTTCTCCTTTTGCCCATCGAACGAACGCAATCGGCGGCTCCCTAGGGTGGGGCATCCTATGCTTCTCTGAGAAATCTCCTTCGAAGTAGATCCGCAGGGCTAGATTCAGCAGCTCCCAATCCACATGATCCTTGCACATCCGAGCATACCTGCGCGAGTGAGAGCATGGTTGTCGGTCCATCCTCGGCTTCCTCCCTCATAGCTTCCTCCTCTGCTTCCCTCCATTCGCGCGTGCACTGGGTCCAGGAGAGAGCGTCGTCGCGGATCCGCATCGCCCGCTCCCTCCATCTCCTCCCTCGAGTCTCCCGCAGCACCGCCGGCGCGACGGAGTCGAGCGGCTGGAGCATCCGCGGGAAGGCTTTGTAGACATGTGAGATGCATCTTGTACATCTGCATGTCTTCCAGCCATTCCCCCGTGGATATGGCCGGCGACTCCATGGGGCGAGCGAGTGGACTTGCTGAGGGAGGCAGCTTGCCCGGAGTCAGGAGGCGGGGGGTGGCGGCGAGATCTATGGCGGCGGCAAGGGTGGAGGTAGTGGAGGGGGTGGCGGCAAGGGTGGAGGTGGTGGCGGGGGCGAAGGGGATCGCGAGAGTGGTCATCTATTTGCCAATTATGTGAACTGAACAGTCAACATATAAAATAATTTAAATATATATAATATAGTTAGAAGGGAAACATAAGTTGGACCTGGCGTTCCTATTCTTATATAGAAAAATAGAATAGACCTCTGCGTTTTCTTCAAAAAAATACATAAATTGGGCTGCCAAAAATAAAACCTCGGATGGGAGGTCCATAGGCCGGTCGATACATGACGGCCCTTAGAAAAATACAAACAGGCCTATGGACCTCCTGTCCGAGGTCGTGGGCTGCGCATGTTAAAAATGAAAGCCTAGACGGGGCAGCCCCAAACCATGTCCAACACTTGCCAAAACTTCGTCCCTCGTTTTCTTTGTGTTTCACACACTCGTCATTGTGTGGGCATTTTGACTGTGCATCATATGAAGATGTTCTATGCATGAATGTTGATCAGCATGATGTTAATTGGCTTGTAGTTCCATTTTCGACCATGAATAAAACTTCCAACATGATGTGAACCCTGTTTGAAAAGGCCGTGTTAATATAAATGCTCTGCCTCTGAAAGTTGCAGTTTCTTATCTGAAACTGAACTTGCAGTTTCTTATCTGAAACTGAAACTTGCAGTTTCTTCTCTGAGAATCACATTGTCTGCACTTTTATACTCCTATGAAACTACATTTTTTTAAGTGCTAAAAATAGATATCTAGAATTCATGCTTAATACTGTAAATATGAAATTCAAAAGACATTCATATCTAAAAGTACTCTCAAAATACACAACACAAAACACAATTCACAACCTGCAAATACTGACAACCCTAAGCTCCTCCTGACAATTGACAACCTGCCCGACTATTGGGCAAGGGGGGCAGCCCCCTCCTATTCCTCGGCGGCAGACATCCGCCCCGTGAGACGATGTGAATGGCGAGGGAGACGATGGCGGGAAGCGTCGTCGGGCCAACTGCTTTTCTCCTCTTGCAGTTGGGTTCGGTCGACGAAGACTCCACCGGCTCGCTCTGGCAGGACACCCTCACAAACGGCACCCTGTAGATGCTCGATCCTTCAATCTCTGGTGGATGCTCCATCTGGGATCGATACTCCCACCACCGCTCCCTCACGATCGGATTCGGTGAATCTGTTTGCTCCATGGCCCAGAGGAGCAGCTCTATGTACTCCGGCGCGACTCCCTCCGGGAGTATCGCCGCCTTTTCGCTCTGTTGCAGATATTTGGCCATGGATGTCGCCGTCGCCGCTAGTTGGTCCTTGTTGTCAAACCAAGACTGTATCTCCAACATCCTAGCTAGCTTCACAGGGTCGCCGTCTGCGATCCTCACGTATCGGTTGTACTCCTCCATCGATCTACTTCTCCACAGCACCTTCACTCGCCGGCGGTGGTTTTTGAATGGAAGAGGAGAGGAGCAGCGCTGGTTTTGGATTAGAACGGGAGAGGAGCGACGCTGGTTTTGGACTGGAACAGGAGAGGAGGGGCGGTGGTTTTGAAATGGAAGAGGAGAGGAGCGGCGCTGCATTTAGATTGGAACAGGAGAGGAGCGGGGTGGTTTAAGAGGAGAAGAGCGGAAGAGCGGCGCTGGTCTTGGAAGTATTTTTTTGTTTTGCGTATTTTGGGTCAAAGTTTGACCACGTACTGTATTTGACAAGCAAAATGTGAATGCATGTCACCAAAAATTGTATCGTTTGGTTCGTATCTGAATGTACTTTCAAATTATATTATTTTTGCAACGTATAACATATATTTTATGTGCAAAAATCATGGTCAATTATGACCCAGAATAAAAGGGAGACTAGTTAATGTGGGGTCGCTTTCTTAATTGAAGGGTAAATTGATTTTGATTTTGATCCAGTCACAGCGCGCCGGCCCTCTCGTCCAATCCTAAATCGCTGCCGCACGCTCCTCTCCCTCTTCTCCATTGCAAAACCACCTCCTCTCCTCTCCATCATCTCCATTCCAAAACCACCGTCTCGCCTCTCCCTCTTCTGATCTTCTCCATTGCAAAACCACCTCCTCTCCTCTCCATCATCTCCATTCCAAAACCACACGTCTCGCCTCTCCCTCTTCTCTATTGCAAGACCACCGTCTCTCCTCCGTTTTCTAGACTTTTGCTCCATGGCGCGGGCGCAAAATAGTATACTGTATACTATTTAAAAGTCGAGGGCGGGGCTTTTCCTGCGCGGTAGGCGGCGGGGCAGTTCCGCCTAGTCGGTTCGACAGAGACGCGAGAAGACGAGGGAGTAGGCTGCTGCAAACGTAGGGTGTGTGATTTGACAGCGAGTTACTGCTGGACACAGGTGGGGCCCCGTGATTTGACTTGCCATTATCATTTTAACTGCGGCGCTACGACCGGACGTGAGTCTCCTGATTCCTGACCACCTCCATACAGGTGCCTCTCCCAATGCTCCACCATGTAGTAGAGGCTGGCTCTTGCATGAGAGCCCACTTCTCCACTTTTTCCTTGCCTCTCTTTCCTCCACATATGCAAAAATGCCATGTAAAGCGCACTATTGTACTTACTTTTACTTGCTCCTACAGGTGCTTAAGCTTGCCACATAGGCATAAAGTCTGATGTGGCAAGTTAATCAAGAAGAGAGAGACTAGTTTGGTGACCCAAGGAAGAAACGGTGCTAAGCGCGTGTACCTAGGTGAAAAGACAATTTTGAGTCTATAGCTAATTAAATGAAGCAAACTTAGCAACACCATTTCATTGGAAGAGGTCACTCCTTGGCAAATGCAATAAATACTAGTACTCCCTGTGTCCCATAATATAAGAACATGTTTTTGGCACTACACTAGTGTCAAAAACATTCTTATATTATGGGACGGAGGGAGTACGAAAGAAAGAGATAGAGAGGAGTAAAAAATACACTTATAGAAAACCTTATAGCCAACCTTGTTGTAGTATGAATGACTAAGTGATGACTATGTATGACATGCCAACATCAGATAGCCTAACGCACCGTGTTAAATCTCCAAGGGTGCGACCACGCAAGCGACGCAAAGGTCGTGGTAGGCGCGACCATGATATGGGCTGCTGGCAGCCCTTGGATCTTAGATCAAACGGTCGCATGCTAGGTTGCTGAAAATTTGCAGAATAACCCTCCAGGATAGGATATTCACCCATAGGTCTAGAATCACGCCATGCAACCGTTCGATCTCAGATCCAAGGGCTCTCGGAAGCCCGTATCATGGGAGAATGGAAAGCCACTACCCTGCCGTTCGCACGCTGGCAGTTCGCTCCTACTCGTCCCCGCACGTCCTTCAATACTACGGTTCGCTCCTAGTCGTCCCGTCCATTCACATTACGGCAGTTCCACTAATCCTAACCCTCCTCCCAAATCCATGGCGTCCCAAATCTCCACGATCGGCGGTGAGTACAAGGTTAGAACCATCACCGGCGATGAGTTCGACGTCATCTACACCCGTTCTTCCGCGACGGTGAAAGGATGCCTTTCTCGCTTCAGACGCATGTTCGAAAACTCAGATGATGAGTGGGTCGCTGGGCTAGATGTTGAGTACACCACAGTCCTGGGACGAGAGAAGGATCTAAAGGACGAAGAGAGGAAGAAGCCCGCGTGATCCAGGTTTGCGTACATAACGTTTGCTTGGTCTACCACATATGCCATGCCGACGTTGAGTGCCAGGATTTTAAGAACTTCCTCAAGGACAAAACAGTGAAATTCGTTACTGTAGACTTTAAGAACGACAGGGATGTCCTGCGTCGATAGGTCTCGTTGTAGGCAACCCCTTCGACCTCCAGAAGAATCGGCTGGTGTCCTCTCGTCAGCCTTCAATGCTGACCCTGGCAGGAGCCATGGTTCATCCTTCGTACGGTAAACTGGAGAAACCTCCATACACGTTTCATCGTCATGCATGGCAGCGGAATGTACTAGATATAGACCACATCCACTACGCTGCAATGGATGGCTACCTTTGCTTCAATATCTACAAGGGTTGGATGAAGAGCAACAGCCAAGTGTGCGGTTCAAGCAAAGAAGTATCGGCCAAGAGGAAGAGGGACAAGGACGAAGTCGAGGACGTGGACGAGGACTCCGAGTAAGGTGGCAGTGTCGTTGCTCATGGTGGTTCTAATGCAGTGTCTACCGGAATAGTTGCAAAGTTTAATTTCAGGTGTGCTTAATTTAATTTGAGGGGTGTGTTGTGCTGAGCCCCCAGCAGAACTATGTTATGTTTCTTCTCGTTACTTTAACTCTTCAGTACGTACATACTAGTATTTCTTACATTTCATCTTTTAGTTGGTATAGTACTACCACTCGTTTCTTCACATTATATACGTACAATATATATGGCCAACATCATATAGCCAGCAGTTTAGTTGTCAAAGAATTTCAGGGTGCTTAGTTTTGTCAAAGAATTCCAGGATGCTTAGAGGGTGCTTGGATCCAAGGGACTTATTTTAGTCTGACTAAAAATAGTCTCTTTAAGAGGCTAAAGTTCCAAGCACCCCTGACTAAAGAGGGGCTAAAACTAGTCTTGAGACTAATTTTTTTTAGTCAGGGGTACCCCTACTAAAATGTGGATTAGTCCTCTCTCTACTCATTTAACTCCTCTCCTTTAACACAGGCGAGTTCTGGATTGGAGGGTTTGGAGGATAATAAATGCTCATTAACTTGATTTTAGCCTTTTTAGTATTTGGATCCAAGCATGGGTGAGGCTAGCATGTTTTAGTCCCACTACTTTTAGTCATGGGACTAAAACGTATCCAAGCACCCTCTTAGTTTTATTTGAGGGGTGGGTTGTGCTGGACACCATTATTGTGACTAGCCTTTAATAGGTACTTATTCATAATTTGGCGTCGAGCGCTCCTCTATATGTTACCCACCCCTTTTTAATTTCAAGTTTTGCTCCATGGCGCAATCCATCGATACTACTGTTGTACAAAAGTATACATTTAAAAGGCTAGAGGGCGGGGCAGTCTAGCTTGTCGGTTTCACGGAGAGGCGAGCCTTTGTGATTTGACGGCTCATTACTGTTGGAAGGGGGCCTTGTGATTTGACTGCTCGTATAAATGCGCCGACGACCTGATCGAGAGGAGCAAAGAACCGTGCGGTATACTCAAGTTTTCCACTGGAGTAGTACTGCGACGGAGGAGCACGAAAACACGGCAGCCCAGTGCCATATGCGATAAAAAATGATCTAATTTGCTAGTCATCTCATTGTTAGCATTCTATTCATTCCCTAAAAAAACCATTGTTTCTATTCATGCCTCGCAGAGAACGTGACACGTGCGGCGAAACACCCGAAGCAAAAGATGAAACACAGGAGCAAAAGAAGAAGGAAGATTATCACCCCAAATGATCTAATTCGCCGCGGAGTCGTAAACTGCTTCTTCATCTCCTCCACGACCTCCATCTCCTTGCACGTCTCCTCGCCATCTTCTTCATTCTGTCCATGACGCGGGATTTCTTGATGCGAGCCTTCATCATCTGTTCCACGCCGCGTATTACGTACCTTGACAGCAGCCGGGTGCTCGATGCTTCGCCAACTCCTCCTTCTGTTCCATGATGAGGGCCTGCAGCATCTTCATCGAGGAACTACTATTCTCATGCAGCTCTTCTAGCCGGCGTTCTTCTCCTTCAACAGGTCGATCTCGTGGCAGAGCTTCGCCTTGTCCTCCTGAAGTCGCAGGATTTCGCTCGGTCGCCTCTTCTCCGAGGCAATGCTCTTCTTCAGCAGCATCACCAAGCCGGCGGTCAACTCCCCCTGCTGATTGAGCTCAGCAGGCATGTCTCGAGGCTCTCCTTCAAGCAAACTCCCATCAAGCCTTGGATGAACTCCTTTCTGCCTTATTGAGTGCTTTATTGAGCTGATCCGGCATGCCGCCGAGGATTAACGGACTCCAGCTCCGTTGGCTCGGATGTTCGCATCCGCGGCTAGGCTCCTGGAGCATCGCCTACCCGTGAGAGATCTTTCGAGGGTCTCTGCGTGGTGGCAAGCCCTCTCTTTTTTTCCGCAGCCTTGGTTGCCGCTCCCTTGTTACGAGTAGTTTTCTCACCTAGAGCTCTGCTCACCGGCCCTGGCAACGACGGACAAAAGAAGCACTTATGAGACGAAAGTAGAGTTAATTTTCGGTTAGTAGTTCCCCCTTTTTATAACCTAAGTACTAGCACTAGTACTAATACCTGCATAGTGGGAACACGTTCAGGTTTGGTACGTACTAGTAGGTGTGAGCAGGCTTTCGAATGTGATGGGAACAAGGTAAAGATTAATTGATGGTTTTGGTTTCGAGGCCCGAAACGGCTCCCGATGAGTTTAGCGGAACATAAATTTCAAGTACTACACTGCTCAAATGCGTAAATATTATGTTACTGTCAAAAATTGGCACAAAATACGAAGGAGACCAATGGAAGTACTACTAGCAACCCACGATTTAACTACTCGCATGCGCGCAGTGGAAGTAATAATGTCTTTCTTCCGCCCTCACGTCCACTCAATTTGCATGCGCTGTATTAATTGACCATCAATGAAGTGAACGACTTTACACGCGTCAAATTATCACATGGGGTGGATCTTGGTACAAAATTGCGTCCGCCCGTGTACCCGCGTGTGCGTGCGAGGAATGAGTGCGTGCATGGCGTGCGTGCACATCTTCGCTTCGTGCATGTACCGCCAGTATGGCTCAGGGAGGACGAGTACATTCTTCTGGAACCAGCAGCACGTCACTGTGATCAATCCACGCAAGGAGGTCGCGACAACGCCTCCACATGTGCCACGTGGCTTCATGAACTGTAAGAGAGACACTGTGTAGCGTGCCATTGGTATTCTAATTTACGTGTTTTGCACATACTCGAAGTACTAGTAAGGTACACGTGCATTGCACGCATCAGATTTTGCAACCAAATTATGAATAAATACCACACTATAGCATGTAAGCTCTGAGTCATATATGCCTGATGTAGCCCTTCGTTTAATTCTTATAGTTCATCTCATTCAAAATCAATTAGTTTTTATAAAAAAGCTAAGAACGCGGGAATAGGAAAAACATGGGATTATAGTGGAATGTCGTCTTGAATCCTACAGGATTGTACGAGTGTTTGATTGTGCATAGAAAAAACGCAGAATTCTTTCAAAGAGGTTTGAGTGGATGGGATGTTTCCTATGAAATCTAGTGCAAATGAATCATATGGAAAAATTCCTATGGTTTACAATCCTACGAATCAAACAACCAAGATAGGAAAAATTCCTAATGATTAGAATCCTCCAAAATTCCTTTGAGAATCCTTTGAATCAAAGAAGCCCTTAATCTATTTTATGATTCATGGAATTGTGCGTTGTAAAGCATAAAGTAAAAACAAATAATGGCAATTCAACTAGAAAAAAAGTTTGGGCAGTTATGATACGGAAGATTCTAGAACAAAAGAGAACCACTGTTGTTTTGAGGTTTGTGCATTATGCTTAAGTTCAACCATGGAGTCTGCTAGATTGTACATGTGGCAAAATCCGGTGGGGGGCTAGAAGATGGTGCGAGGGGCCGAGTGGAGGGAGACTATGAAGGAATGCACAAGTGCGAGATCGATATTTAGAGAGAGGGGGCGAACACGTGCGCTGTTGCGCACAGTGGCGGAGCCATGAAAATAAATGCGCTAGGGGGCCAAGCATTGCTAATCCTTTACGAGGAGGGTCAATTCATGAACTTAAACCATTTTTAGCAGCAATTGTCTAATGATCACATTCATATTAGCCTCGATATATAGTGATGTTAGGGGGGAGGGGCAGGGCCCTTACTGCCCCCTGTCTTCGCCATTGTGCACGCGTCTGAGAGATGAAGCGAAAGGCATGGATGATGAGAGGGAGTTGGATATATAATTAATGTGGGTGTATTAGCTATATATGTTAATCCTATATAGAGAGGTATAGATTGATCGATGTGGACGTGGGAAAGAGGGTGAGACCTCACTGGATATATCGATTGATCGGTTTGTGTGGAAAACTATGAAAGACCTAGCTATATACACACATACATAGAGGAACATCGATCGTTGCGCATGCACGCGTGAGAGATAAAGAATGCCCGATATGATGGAGAGGGGGATGTGTGTGGGTGTGTGCCTTCATGGGAGACCGACCTGAAGAAAAAGATTGCATGCGTGCGATGGATAATGCCGACTGGTAGTGTGTGTGCATGCATGCACGAGAGAAAGTTAGTGGTACAATTATAAAGAGAAGACTACTGTGTGGGTGTAAAAGAATAGGTGAGGTCATAATCAATGTAAAGTTGAATTCAAATATTTGAATAAGAGATCCTGATGTTTGAAACCCATGCATGCATGAATATAACGGAGATCTGCGCGGTGTGGTTTGGAAACGAGCATGTTGTAATGTATACACATTGAACAAGGTCAGACTGATTTGAATTTGAGATACCGATGGCAGACATCATTTGGCCACGTCGCATCCGTGCATGGACACACTATTCTAATTGGAGATGATGGGCGGCTTTCATCACATATCTATATCTATACCCCTATATATATATTATATTTATATTTTTATATTGTGTGCGGGTAACTTTAACTTTGAAAGATGGTCGTTGGATGAGGCGAATCCGATGGTCCAAAGATGGCAAATTTGAGCACTACTGGCCGTTGGATATCATCTAGATTCCACCAGATTTCGCCACATGTATAATCTAGAAGACTCCATGGTTGAACTTAAGCATAATGCACAAACATCAAAACACAAGCACTTCTTATTTGTTCTAGAATCTTCCGTATCAGAATTGCCCAAATGTTTTTCTACATGATTTGCCATTATTTGTTTTTACTTTATGTCTTACGACGCACAATTCCATGAATCTTAAAATAGATTAGCTTTCTTATAAAAACTAGATGATTTTGAATGAAATGAACTATAAGAATTAAACGAACATCTACATCATGCATATATGACTCAAAGCTTGCATGCTATAATGTGGTATTTATTCATAATTTGGTTGCCAAATCTCATGCGTGCAATGCACGTGTACCTTACTCTAGTCTAAATGGTGTTTGTGTGTGTGTTGTGCGTGTTGAGGTGCAAATTGTCTTTTTTGGTACACGTTAAGCTTGTTCTTCCGAAATTTCAAGCCGCGCCTTGTTATGCCGAAAATTCAAGCTAGCGTCTCTGTCTATCGTGCTGCGAAACTCCCGCCTCTTCAACCCGCGCTTGTTAGCCCGAAATATTTAAGATATATCTTTGTCTCGTTGTGCTCCGACAACTCCCTCCATCTCAACCCGCGCCTTGCTATTCCAAATTACAACGCGCGCGAAAACTCCCACCTCCTGTGAAATCCCGACACGCGAAATGCCCGTGGTACCCCTGAACCGAAAGAACCGCCTCAAATCGGTGGGGGTACTTTCGTAACTTACCCCACATTTCGGACAAGCGCGTCTCTAAGCCATGGTTCCCCACTCCATCCCATCGCCCACCCATTCTACACTGAGGCCGCGAAAACCCGCGAAGCCCCACACCCTCGCTCCGTCCCGCCAACCCTTCGGTTCAGGACCGAGCCTGGTAGCCACGGGCATTTTCGGCGATGTCCTGTGGATTCACAAGCGCGATATACCCCTGACGGGAGCTGCGCTAGTTTGCTCCACCGCATAGCAACACCCGAACGTCATCTTCACGTGTCGAGGATTTCCAATGGAGGAGCTGCCTTGTAATTTCGAATAGCAAGGCGCGGGTTGAGATGGAGGGAGTTGTCGGAGCACAACGAGACAAAGTATATCTTAAATATTTCGGGCTAACAAGGCGCGGGTTGAAGAGGCGGGAGTTTCGCAGCACGATAGACAGAGACGCTAGCTTGAATTTTCGGCATAACAAGGCGCGGCTTGAAATTTCGGAAGAACAAGCTTAACGTGTACCCAAAAAAAGACAATTTGCACCTCAACACGCACAACACACACACAAACACCATTTAGACTAGAGTAAGGTACACGTGCATTGCACGCATGAGATTTGGCAACCAAATTATGAATAAATACCACATTATAGCATGCAAGCTTTGAGTCATATATGCATGATGTAGATGTTCATTTAATTCTTATAGTTCATTTCATTCAAAATCATCTAGTTTTTATAAGAAAGCTAATCTATTTTAAGATTCATGGAATTGTGCGTCGTAAGACATAAAGTAAAAACAAATAATGGCAAATCATGTAGAAAAACATTTGGGCAATTCTGATACGGAAGATTCTAGAACAAATAAGAAGTGCTTGTGTTTTGATGTTTGTGCATTATGCTTAAGTTCAACCATGGAGTCTTCTAGATTATACATGTGGCGAAATCTGGTGGAATCTAGATGATATCCAACGGCCAGTAGTGCTCAAATTTGCCATCTTTGGACCATCGGATTCGCCTCATCCAACGACCATCTTTCAAAGTTAAAGTTACCCGCACACAATATAAAAAATATAAAATATAATATAATATATATATATATATATAGGGATATAGATATAGATATGTGATTGAAAATCATCTCCAATTAGAATAATTCGCCTCATCCAACGACCATCTTTCAAAGTTAAAGTTACCCGCACACAATAATAAAAAAATATAATATATATATATATATATATGGGTATAGATATAGATATGTGATGCAAAAGCCGCCCATCATCTCCAATTAGAATAGTGTGTCCATGCACGGATGCGACGTGGCCAAATGATGTCTGCCATCGGTATCTCAAATTCAAATCAGTCTGACCTTGTTCAATGTGTATACATTACAACATGCTCGTTTCCAAACCACACCGCGCAGATCTCCGTTATATTCATGCATGCATGGGTTTCAAACATCAGGATCTCTTATTCAAATATTTGAATTCAACTTTACATTGATTATGACCTCACCTATTCTTTTACACCCACACAGTAGTCTTCTCTTTATAATTGTACCACTAACTTTCTCTCGTGCATGCATGCACACACACTACCAGTCGGCATTATCCATCGCACGCATGCAATCTTTTTCTTCAGGTCGGTCTCCCATGAAGGCACACACCCACACACATCCCCCTCTCCATCATATCGGGCATTCTTTATCTCTCACGCGTGCATGCGCAACGATCGATGTTCCTCTATGTATGTGTGTATATAGCTAGGTCTTTCATAGTTTTCCACACAAACCGATCAATCGATATATCCAGTGAGGTCTCACCCTCTTTCCCACGTCCACATCGATCAATCTATACCTCTCTATATAGGATTAACATATATAGCTAATACACCCACATTAATTATATATCCAACGTCCCCCTCTCATCATCCATGCCTTCCGCTTCATCTCTCAGACGCGTGCACAATGGCGAAGACAGGGGGCAGTAAGGGCCCTGCCCCCTCCCCCCTAACATCACTATATATCGAGGCTAATATGAATGTGATCATTAGACAATTGCTGCTAAAAATGGTTTAAGTTCATGAATTGACCCTCCTCGTAAAGGATTAGCAATGCTTGGCCCCCTAGCTCATTTATTTTTCATGGCTCCGCCACTGCGCGCAACAGCGCACGTGTTCGCCCCCTCTCTCTAAATATCGATCTCGCACTTGTGCATTCCTTCATAGTCTCCCTCCACTCGGCCCCTCGCACCATCTTCTAGCCCCCCACCGATTTTGCCACATGTACAATCTAGCAGACTCCATGGTTGAACTTAAGCATAATGCACAAACCTCAAAACAACAGTGGTTCTCTTTTGTTCTAGAATCTTCCGTATCATAACTGCCCAAACTTTTTTTCTAGTTGAATTGCCATTATTTGTTTTTACTTTATGCTTTACAACGCACAATTCCATGAATCATAAAATAGATTAAGGGCTTCTTTGATTCAAAGGATTCTCAAAGGAATTTTGGAGGATTCTAATCATTAGGAATTTTTCCTATCTTGGTTGTTTGATTCGTAGGATTGTAAACCATAGGAATTTTTCCATATGATTCATTTGCACTAGATTTCATAGGAAACATCCCATCCACTCAAACCTCTTTGAAAGAATTCTGGCGTTTTTTCTATGCACAATCAAACACTCGTACAATCCTGTAGGATTCAAGACGACATTCCACTATAATCCCATGTTTTTCCTATTCCCGCGCTCTTAGCATTTTTGTAAAAACTAATTGATTTTGAATGAGATGAACTATAAGAATTAAACGAAGGGCTACATCAGGCATATATGACTCAGAGCTTACATGCTATAGTGTGGTATTTATTCATAATTTGGTTGCAAAATCTGATGCGTGCAATGCACGTGTACCTTACTAGTACTTCGAGTATGTGCAAAACACATAAATTAGAATACCAATGGCACGCTACACAGTGTCTCTCTTACAGTTCATGAAGCCACGTGGCACATGTGAGGCGTTATCGCGACTTCCTTGCGTGGATTGATCACAGTGATGTGCTGCTGGTTCCAGAAGAATGTACTCGTCCTCCCTGAGCCATACTAGCGGTACATGCACGAAGCGAAGATGTGCACGCACACCACATACACACTCATTCCCTCGCACACACACGCGGGTACACGGGCGGACGCAATTTTGTACCAAGATCCACCCCATGTGATAATTTGACGCGTGTAAAATCGTTCACTTCATTGATGGTCAATTAATACAGCGCATGCAAATTGAGTGGACGTGAGGGCGGAAGAAAGACATTATTACTCCACTGGCGCATGCGAGTAGTTAAATCGTGGGTTGCTAGTAGTACTTCCATTGGTCTCCTTCGTATTTTGTGCCAATTTTTGACAGTAACATAATATTTACGCATTTGAGCAGTGTAGTACTTGAAATTTATGTTCCGCTAAACTCATCGGGAGCCGTTTCGGGCCTCGAAACCAAAACCATCAATTAATCTTTACCTTGTTCCCATCACATTCGAAAGCCTGCTCACACCTACTAGTATGTACCAAACCTGAACGTGTTCCCACTATGCAGGTATTAGTACTAGTGCTAGTACTTAGGTTATAAAAAGGGGAACTACCTAACCGAAAATTACTCTACCTTTCCTCCTCATAAGTGCTTCTTCTTCGTCCGTCGTTGCCATGGCCGGTGAGCAGAGCTCTAGGTCGAGAACTACTCGTAACAAGGGAGCGGCAACCAAGGCTGCGGAAAAAAAGAGAGGGCTCGCCGCCACGCAGAGACCTCGAAAGATCTCTCACGGGCAGGCGATGGCTCCCAGGAGCGCCCTAGCCGCGGAGGCGAACATGCCGAGCCGGCGGAGCTGGAGTCGTTATCCCTCGACGGCATGCCCGATCAGCTCAATAAGCACCTCAATAAGCAGAAGGAGTTCATCCAAGGCTTGATGGAGTTGCTGAAGGAGAGCCTCGACGACATGCCCGCTGAGCTCAATCAGCAGGGGGAGTTGACCGCCGGCTTGGTGATGCTGCTGAAGAAGAGCATTGCCTCGGAGAAGAAGGCGACCGGCGAAATCCTGCGACTTCAGGAGGACAAGGCGAAGCTCTGCCACGAGATCGACCTGTTGAAGGAGAAGAACGCCGGCTGGAAGAAGCTGCATGAGAATAGTAGTTCCTCGATGAAGATGCTGCAGGCCCTCGTCATGGAACAGAAGGAGGAGTTGGCGAAGCTCCGCATCGAGCACCCGGCTGCTGTCAAGGTACGTAATGCGGCCGTGGAACAGATGATGAAGGCTCGCGTCGAGAAATCCCGTGCATCATGGACAGAATGAAGAAGATGGCGGAGGAGACGCGCAAGGAGATGGAGGTCGTGGAGGCGATGAAGAAGCAGTTACGACTCCGCGGCGAATTAGATCATTTGGGGTGATAATCTTCCTTCTTCTTTTGCTCCTGTGTTTCATCTTTTGCTTCGGGTGTTTCGCCGCACGTGTCACGTTCTCTGCGAGGCATGAATAGAACAATGGTTTTTTTGAGGGAATGAATAGAACAATGCTAACAATGAGATGACTAGCAAATTAGATCATTTTTTATCGCCATATGGCACTGGGCTGCCGTGTTTCGTGCTCCTCCGTCGCAGTACTACTCCAGTGGAAAACTTGAGTATACCGCATGGTTCTTTGCTCCTCCTCGATCAGGTCGTCGCATTTATACGAGCAGTCAAATCACAAGGCCCCGCCTTCCAGCAGTAATGAGCCGTCAAATCACAAAGGCCCTCGCCTCTCGTGAAACCGACCAAGCTAGACTGCCCCGCCCTCTAGCCTTTTAAAAAATGTATACTTTTGTACAACAGTAGTATCGATGGATTGCGCCATGGAGCAAAACTTGAAATTAAAAAAAGGTGGTACATATAGAGAGCGCTCGTCGCCAAATTATGCATATAGTACTATTAAAAAGGCTAGTCACAATAATGGTGTCCAGCACAACCCACCCCTCAAATAAAACTAAGAGGGTGCTTGGATACGTTTTAGTCCCATGACTAAAAGTAGTGGGACTAAAACATGCTAGCCTCACCCATGCTTGGATCCAAATACTAAAAAGGCTAAAATCAAGTTAATGAGCATTTATTATCCTCCAAACCCTCCAATCCAGAACTCGCCTGTGTTAAAGGAGAGGAGTTAAATGAGTAGAGAGAGGACTAATCCACATTTTAGTAGGGGTACCCCTGACTAAAAAAATTTAGTCTCAAGACTAGTTTTAGCCCCTCTTTAGTCAGGGGTGCTTGGAACTTTAGCCTCTTAAAGAGACTATTTTTAGTCAGACTAAAATAAGTCCCTTGGATCCAAGCACCCTCTAAGCATCCTGGAATTCTTTGACAAAACTAAGCACCCTGAAATTCTTTGACAACTAAACTGCTGGCTATATGATGTTGGCCATATATATTGTACGTATATAATGTGAAGAAACGAGTGGTAGTACTATACCAACTAAAAGATGAAATGTAAGAAATACTAGTATGTACGTACTGAAGAGTTAAAGTAACGAGAAGAAACATAACATAGTTCTGCTGGGGGCTCAGCACAACACACCCCTCAAATTAAATTAAGCACACCTGAAATTAAACTTTGCAACTATTCCGGTAGACACTGCATTAGAACCACCATGAGCAACGACACTGCCACCTTACTCGGAGTCCTCGTCCACGTCCTCGACTTCGTCCTTGTCCCTCTTCCTCTTGGCCGATACTTCTTTGCTTGAACCGCACACTTGGCTATTGCTCTTCATCCAACCCTTGTAGATATTGAAGCCAAAGGTACCATCCATTGCAGCGTAGTGGATGTGGTCTATATCTAGTACATTCCTATGCCATGCATGACAATGAAACGTGTATGGAGGTTTCTCCAGTTTACCGTATGAAGGATGAACCATGGCTCCTGCCAGGGTTAGCATTGAAGGCTGACGAGAGGACACCAGCCGATTCTTCTAGAGGTCGAAGGGGTTTCCTACAATGAGACCTATCCGACGCAGGACATCCCTATCGTTCTTAAAGTCTACAGTAACGAATTTCACTATTTTGTCCTTGAGGAAGTTCTTAAAATCCTGGCACTCAACGTCGGCATGGCATATGTGGTAGACCAAGCAAACGTCATGTACGCAAACCTGGATCACGGCGGGCTTCTTCCTCTCTCCATCCTTTAGATCCTTCTTTGGTCCCAGGACTGTGGTGTACTCAACATCTAGCTCAGCGACCCACTCATCATCTGAGTTTTCGAACATGCGTCTGAAGCGAGAAAGGCTTCCTTTCACTGTCGCGGAAGAACGGGTGTAGATGACGTCAAACTCATTGCCGATGATGGTTCTAACCTTGTACTCACCGCCGATCGTGGAGATTTGGGACACCATGGATTTGGGAGGACGGTTAGGATTAGTGGAACTGCCGTAATGTGGATGGACGGGACGACTAGGAGCGAACCTCCATAGTATTGAAGGACGTGCGAGGACGAGTAGGAGCGAACTGCCAGCATGCGAACGGTGGGGTAGTGGCTTTCCATTCTCCCATGATACGGGCTTCCGAGAGCCCTTGGATCTGAGATTGAACGGTTGCATGGCGTGATTCTAGACCTATGGGTGAATATCCTATCCTTGAGGGTTATTCTGCAAATTTTCAGCAACTTAGCATGCGACCGTTTGATCTCAGATCCAAGGGCTGCCAGCAGCCCGTATCATGGTCGCGCCTACCACGACCGTCAAGTCACTCGCGCAATCGCGCCCTTGGAGATTTAACACGGTGCGTTAGGCTATCTGATGTTGGCATGTCATACATAGTCACTCATACTACAACAAGGTTGGCTATAACGTTGGCTATAAGTGTATTTTTTTTACTTCTCTCTATCTCTTTCTTCGTACTCCCTCCGTCCCATAATATAAGAATGTTTTTGACACTAGTGTAGTGCCAAAAACGTTCTTATATTATGGGACACAGTGAGTACTAGTATTTATTGCATTTGCCAAGGAGTGACCTCTTCCAATGAAATGGTGTTGCTATGTTTGCTTCATTTAATTAGCTATAGACTCAAAATTGTCTTTTCACCTAGGTACACGCGCTTAGCACCGTTTCTTCCTTGGGTCACCAAACTAGTCTCTCTCTTCTTGATTAACTTGCCACATCAGACTTTATGCCTATGTGGCAAGCTTAAGCACATGTAGGAGCAAGTAAAAGTAAGTACAATAGTGCGCTTTACATGGCATTTTTGCATATGTGGAGGAAAGAGAGGCAAGGAAAAAGTGGAGAAGTGGGCTCTCATGCAAGAGCCACCCTCTACTACATGGTGGAGCATTGGGAGAGGCACCTGTATGGAGGTGGTCAGGAATCGGGAGACTCACGCCGGTCGTAGCGCTGCAGTTAAAATGATAATGGCAAGTCAAATCACGGGGCCCCACCCGTCCAGAAGTAACTCGCTATCAAATCACACAGCCCTACGTTTGCAGCAGCCTACTCCCTCGTCTTCTCGCGTCTCTGTCGAACCGACTAGGCGGAACTGCCCCGCCGCCTACCGCGCAGGAAAAGCCCCGCCCTCGACTTTTAAATAGTATATAGTATGCTAATTTTGTATCCATGGATTGCGCCCGCGCCATGGAGCAAAGCGTCTAGAAAACGGAGGAGAGACGGTGGTCTTGCAATAGAGAAGAGGGAGAGGCGAGACGGTGGTTTTGGAATGGAGATGATGGAGAGGAGAGGAGGTGGTTTTGCAATGGAGAAGATCAGAAGAGGGAGAGGCGACACGGTGGTTTTGGAATGGAGATGATGGAGAGGAGAGGATGTGGTTTTGCAATGGAGAAGATGGAGAAGAGCGTGCGACAGCGATTTAGGATTGGACGAGAGGGTCGGCGCGCTATGACTGGATCAAAATCAAAATCAATTTACCCTTCAATTAAGAAAGCGGCCCCACTTTAACTAGTCTCCCTTTCATTCTGGGTCATAATTGACCATGATTTTCGCAAATAAAATATATGTTATATGTTGCAAAAATAATATAATTTGGAAGTACATTCAGATACGAACCAAACGATACAATTTTTGGTGACATGCATTCACATTTTGCTCGTCAAATACAGTTCGTGGTCAAACTTTGACCCAAAATACGCAAAACAACAAAAAAATACTTCCAAGACCAGCGCTGATCTTCCGCTCTTCTCCTCTTAAACCACCGCCGCTCCTCTCCTGTTCCAATCTAAATGCAGCGCCGCTCCTCTCCTCTTCCATTTCAAAACCACCGCCCCTCCTCTCCTGTTCCAGTCCAAAACCATCATCGCTCCTCTCCCGTTCTAATCCAAAACCATCATTGCTCCTCTCCTCTTCCATTCAAAAACCACCCCCGGCAAGTGAAGGTGCTTTGGAGAAGTAGATCGATGGAGGAGTACAACCGATACATGAGGATCGTAGACGGTGACCCTGTGAAGCTAGCTAGGATGTTGGAGATACAGTCTTGGTTTGAAAACAAGGACCAACTAGCGGCGACGGCGACACCCATGGCCAAATATCTACAACAGAGCAAAAAGGCGGCGATACTCCCAAAGGGAGTCGCACCGGAGTACATAGAGCTGCTCCTCTGGGCCATGGAGCAAACAGATTCACCGAATCCGATCGCGAGGGAGCGGTGGTGGGAGTATCGATCCCAGATGGAGCATCCACCAGAGATTGAAGGATCGAGCATCTACAGGGAGCCGTTTGTGAGGGTTTCCTGCCAGAGCGTGCCGGTGGATTCTTCGTCGACCGAACCCAACTGCAAGAGGAGACAAGCAGTTAGCCCGACGACGCTTCCCCACCATCGTCTCCCTCACTGTTCACATCGTCTCACGGGGCGGCTGTCTGCCGCCGAGGAATAGGAGGGGGCTTCCCCCCAGCCCAATAGTCGGGCAGGTTGTGAATTGTCAGGAGGAGCTTAGGGTTGTCAGTATTTGCAGGTTGTGAATTGTGTTTTGTGTTGTGTATTTTGAGAGTACTTTCATATATGAATGTCTTTTGAATTTCAGATTTTCAGTATTGAGCATATGAAGTATTTTATGAATTCTAGATATCTATTTTTAGCACTTAAAAATGTAGTTTCATAGGAGTATAAAAGTGCAGACAATGTGATTCTCAGAGAAGAAACTGCAAGTTTCAGTTTCAGATAAGAAACTGCAAGTTCAGTTTCAGATAAGAAACTGCAACTTTCAGAGGCAGATCATTTATATTAATACAGCCTTTTCAAACAGGGTTAACATCATGTTGGAAGTTTTATTCATGGTCGAAAATGGAACTACCAACCAGTTAACATCATGCTGATCAACATTCATGCATAGCACATCTTCATATGATGCACAGTCAAAATGCCCACACAATGTCGAGTGTGCGAAACACAGAGAAAATGAGGGACGAAGTTTTGGCAAGTGTTGGACGTGGTTTTGGGCTGCCCCGTCTAGGCTTTTATTTTTAACATGCGCAGCCCACGACCTTGGATGGGAGGTCCATAGGCCTGTTTGTATTTTCTTAGGGGCGTCATGTATCGACCGGCCTATGGACCTCCCATCCGAGGTTTTATTTTTGGCAGCCCAATTTATGTATTTTTTTGAAGAAAACGCAGAGGTATGTTCTATTTTTCTATATAAGAATAGGAACGCCAGGTTCAACTTATGTTTCCCTTCTAACTATATTATGTATATTTAAATTATTTTATATGTTGACTGTTTAGTTCACATAATTGGCAAATAGATGACCGCTCACGGGATCCCCTTCGCCCCCGCCACCACCTCCACCCTCGCCGCCGCCCCCGCCACTACCTCCACCCTCGCCGCCGCCATAGATCTCGCCGCCACCCCCCGCCTCCTGACTCCGGGCGCGCCTGCCTGCCTCAGCAAGTCCGCTCGCACGCCCCATGGAGTCGCCGGCCATATCCACGAGGGAATGGCTGGAAGACAGGCGGATGTACAAGATGCATCTCCCACATGTCTACAAAGCCTTCCCGCGGATGCTCCAGCCGCTCGACTCCGTCGCGCCGGCGGTGCTGCGGGAGACTCGAGGGAGGAGATGGAGGGAGCGGGCGATGCGGATCCGCGACGACGCTCTCTCCTGGACCCAGTGCACGCGCGAATGGAGGGAAGCAGAGGAGGAAGCTGCGAGGGAGGAAGCCAGGAGGGACCGAATCCGTTCTCTCACTCGCGCAGGTATGCTCGGATGTGCAAGGATCATGTGGATTGGGAGCTGCTGAATCTAGCCCTGCGGATCTACTTCGAAGGAGATTTCTCGGAGAAGCACAGGATGCCCCACCCCAGTGAGCCGCCGATTGCGTTCGTTCGATGGGCGAAAGGAGAAGTGAATTCAGGAGATCCACGCCGTGCTGCGAGATGGGAATGCTTGACTGGACTCATGCCCACCAGCACGCCACCGGAGCCGGAGCAGGTGGATCCCCTACCTTACCTCTCCCCCAAACCTGCAGAAGATTGAAATTAGGCTTGCAATCTGCTTCAATTGAGCTGTCTGGTGGTTATTTCTGCTTCCTGAGAGACAACATCTGGCTGGAGGATGAGAAGGAACCAGGAACTCCGATGAATTTCCCCTATCACAATGGGGGGAGCGCCGGTTGGGCAGTGGTACGGCCCACCTCCGCCCCAAATGGGGGCACAATCTGGGCAGGCTCCTGTAATTGCCCAAGATCAATCTGCTGGTGGTTCTGACTCTCAGATCAGTGGGAAATCTCAAGGCAAGAATCAGCAAAAGAAGAGATAGGACATCCAGAAAACTGCTCCTGCCCCTGCTTCGGGCCTTATGGCATACTCTGAGGTGATCTGCTACAACTGTGGGGAACCAGGGCATCATTTGGATAAATGTGTCAAGCCCAAGAGTTGTTTTATCTGCAAAATGGTTACCCATAAAGTTGAGAATTGCCCTGTCAGAAGGAAAACCCACAGTTCTGCTAGATATGTTGGAAGTACTGCTCCAGGATTAGGGTTCTACCACATAGACCCACCTGATGAAAATGCTCAGTATCATGGCTCCCTGAAGAATGTGGGGATTGTTTGGTAGAAGCTGGTGAAGTGACCAAGCAGGAACTTGCCACTGAGTTTGCAGACATTTACAAAACCAACTGGCCCTGGCCAATCAATGCCCTAGATGAGTGGACATTCTTGGTCAAATTCCCTCCTGAAATAGATGTAGTTCAAGTTGCTGGATACCCCTGTTTTGGTCTCAAAAAAGACAATGTTGTAGTCAATGTTGAAGTCTGGAAAGGCAGGATTGAGGCTGAAGAGGACCTCCAGGAAACTTGGATCAAGATCAGGAAATTGAACCCCCAAGTGGTGTGACTGGACTATGCTGATCAAATCACTTCCACTCTGGGGGTCTTACTGGATGTGGATTGGCAGCATAATTTCAAGTCATTCTATGAAACTGTTAGGGTCAAAATCTTATGTAAAGATCCCTCCAAAATCCCTGCTGAAAGGCTTTTTGGAGTTGGGAACAAAATCTACAGGCTACTCATTGAGGTGGAGTCCTTAACCCCCACTGAAACTGGCACCTCCACCAACCTCTCTGCTGGTACATATGTCTCTGCAGCTGAAACTGGTACCAATCTTACTGAAGATGTTGAATCCAACAGGAGCTCTAGATCTGAATCAGATAAAGGGCCTGCTGCCAATTCTGGGGCCCCTAACATCAGAGGACAGTCTTTTGGCCACAATCAGATGCTTGGAGAAACTACACCCACTTCAGTCCTCAAGCTTGGAGAATCTGACTTGATCAAATTTTGTGATGTAGCATGAATAGAGTTTGAGACGAGAAAAGCATAGATAGCTAGAGGAGGTTCTTAGGCATTCTTGTCCATCCACTTGGCAAAAGGAAATAAATCCAAACAATCAAAACAACAAGTGGATGTCCTCGAATGAGTAAAATATGCAACCAGCATGCTCACCCAATAAGATGGCAAATGAAATATGTGACAAGGCATGCACAACCAATTCTAGCATCTATCAAGCAATTTGCGATGACTAGGTCATCTATATATGAGTATATTGACTTAGGAGTCAAGTGAGAACACTTGATCATAGGTCATACTCATCGTTTAAGCTCAAGTGGGGTTACCACTTTTACTAAAGCATTGTTGTGTTCACATCTTTAGAGTTGCTTTAGCTCAAGTCTTAGAGTAAAGCTCCCCCTAGATGTGATATCCCCCCTTAGAGGGATGAACTAACCTCGGGTTTTGTCGATGATGACTTCATGTAGATGTTGAAGATGTGGATGCTCAATGTTGATGTAGATCACTTGGAGCTATCCATTTGAGTGAATTGCACTTTCAATACCTACATGGGTTAGTCCCACAAGGAACAAACAAGGATATCCATAGACATAGAGTGATGCACACACAAGATGATGTCCATGAAAACTTTTAGGTTACCTTGTCCCTTGTCTTACCAACAAGAGGGTTTGTGACTCCTTGAACTAGTGCAAGATGTGGAAGTTGATTGCACTTGTTCTTGCCAAAATGATAAGAGTGAAGTATGTTGGCGGAGTCACCCTCAAGAACTCTCTAGTTCTTCTTCTTTTGGATCCACACCATCTTGATGGGAATCCTTGGAGTTGTAGTCGTACTTGATGAAGTGGAACTTGAAGTAGTCTTGGGAATCCACTTGACTAAGGTCTTAGGAGCTTCTTCAAATGCATCAATTTCCTCTTGAAGCTTGTCCTTGCCTTTTTGCTTGTAGTCTTGTGGTGGAAGATCATCTTGAGCTTGTGTCCCCTTGAAAGAAGTATCATACTTCTCTTGTTGAGGAACAAACTTTGTCTTGGGGTATTGATCTTCTTCCCACTCAACTCCATTGGCATTGAACTTTCGTTCAAAACCAACACCTTGATTCTTCCGGTGCATTCCTTGCTTGCGCACAATTTCCTCGAATTGCTTACTCCCGGCAAGGCTTTTGTACACTCCTTTCTCTATAATTCCCTTCAATAAGCTATTTTCTTGCTCAAGTGTAACTTGGCTCAGAGAATCATTAGTGGAATCAAGAGAACTACTAGAAGCAACAATATTGGATTTAGCATGATCATTGTTACTGCTAGAGGAAGAATCTTTCTTGTTACTAGACTTGACTTCAGGCATGTAAGTAGATAAGAGTAAATGCTTGGCAATGTAAGAAGAACTTTTCTTGCGGAGATCATCATTGATTGCTTTTAAGAACTCATGCTCTTGCTCAAGATTGAGCTTCTCAAAGCGTAATTTCTCATGAGCTCTTAAAAGTTCTCGATGATCTTCGAAGATGGTTTCATGAGCTAACTTAAGAGTGTTTAGTTCTTTAGTTAGGGCCTCAATCTTCTCCTTATCATTGCCATTCGTTTTATCTTGATTAGCATGTTTAATTGACATTTCATCATAGTATTCATCACTAGAGTTGTCACCAAGCAAATCATCACCTAACAAGTCATATTCATCACTATTGAAATCAACATACTCGGGGTGTGTTACCTTAGGACCTTTAGGCATGAGCATCTTCCAATTCTTTCATTTGGTGCGTCAAATATGTCGTAGGAGTTGGTTGACACAAGTGCTAGACCGGCAACACCTTTCATCTTGAGTATCTTCGGAGTCGAGTGATAACTTCTCTCGGAGTGGCTGTCGGAGTCGAGCCAGATACCCATTACCAACAAGCTTGATGTCTTCGTTTTGTGTAGCTCCTTGATGATTTTTCCTTCCTTTCCGAATCCTTGCTTCTCCGTGAGTATCTTCGTTCATAACGATCATCTCTACTCCTTCTCTCTCTTGGTGGTGATTCTTTGCTTCTTCTTTTTGGAGAATCTTCTCTTCTCTTGTAGGGAGCCGTACACTCATTGGAATAGTGTCCGGGTCTTCCACAATTGTAGCAGTTTCGCTCTCGACTAGAAGATCTTTTGTCATTGTAGGACCTTGACTTGAAGCTTCTATCTTTGCTTCTACTCTTGTAGAACTTGTTGAAGTTCTTCACCATTAAGCTCAATTCTTCATTGAAGTTTTGTTTCTCACTTGATGATGTGGGGGCTTCACATGAGGCTTTGTAGGCACCACTTAATTTGTTGTGAAGTTCCTCTTTATCCTTGAGCGACATCTCATGAGCAACAATTCTTCCAATGACCTCCGTTGGCTTGAGATCTTTGTAATTGGGCATCATTTGGATCAATGTGCACACGTT
>NC_053026.1:315423374-315440130 GCF_003073215.2 Triticum urartu | reverse complement strand
GGTACTCATGGACGACGGCAGTGGATTAAACCTCATCTATGAGGAAACTCTTCGAAAGATGGAAATAGACTGGAGCCGCATTAAGCAAAGCAGCATAACCTTTAGAGGAATCATCCCCGGTCGGGAAGCACGCTGCGCCAGAAAAATCACACTAGACATGGTATTCGGCACGCCGGATAATTACAGGTCCGAAGAAATTACATTCCAAGTGGCCCCGTTCAGCAGCGGATACCACGCTCTATTAGGGTGGGAGGCGTTCACAATCTTCCAAGGCATACCCCATTACGGGTACATGAAGCTCAAAATGCCCGGGCCCAACGGAATCATCACTCTTGTTAGTGATCCAGACATAGCACTCCACGTCAAAAATAAGACAGCTGCACTAGCCCTTGAGGCACTATCCGAAGCCCTAGCGGCTGAAGAACTAACTGTGCTGCGCTCCACGATAAACAGGGACGACGTGATACACGATAAAAGATCCAAGTCCACCTCCTTTAAGCCGGCAGACGAAATAGCCAAATTCCAAGTCCATCCAACGGACCCTACAAAAACAGCTTCCATCGGGGCACAATTAAACCCTGATGTTGATGCCGCACTTCGAGAGTTCCTACGCGAGAACTAGGATATTTTTGCCTGGCACCCTTCAGACATGCCAGGAATCCCACGCAGGCTGGCTGAACACAGCCTAAATATCATAAAAGGGTTCAAGCCATTCAAGCAGGCTCTTCGATGTTTCTCCGAGCCTAAAAGACAAGCCATGGGAGAGGAACTAGCCAAGCTATTGGAGGCCGGATTCATCAGAGACATAAAACATCCGGACTGGCTAGCAAACTTGGTGATGGTACCAAAGAAGGACAAATCCTGGCGCTTGTGCGTCAATTTTAAGGACCTTAACAAGGCCTGCTCAAAGGATCCCTTCCCCCTCCCCCGCATCGATCAAATCATCGATGCCACTGTAGGACACGATTCATTGTGTTTCCTCGACGCATACTCCGGCTACCACCAAATCAAAATGGCAGATCCAGACCAAGCCGCAACAGCATTCATCACACCATACAGCCCATTCTGCTTCAACACAATGCCCTTCGGGTTAAAAAAACGCCGGTGCAACATATCAGCGCATGATTCAGACATGCCTGGCAAACCAGATCGGCAAAACAGTGGAGGCATGCGTGGATGACGTGGTCATTAAAACCAAGCATGTCGAAACTCTAGTAGACGACTTGAGTCTCACATTCGACAACCTCCGAACATATGACATCAAGCTCAATCCAGAAAAATGCGTCTTCGGCGTACCAGCAGGAAAGCTCCTGGGATTCATTATCTCCAGTAGAGGCATTGAAGCTAATCTGGCCAAAATCCGAGCGTTGTCACAGTTGGCTACCCCAGCAGACCTCAAACAAATACAAAAACTAACTGGATGCGTGGCGGCTCTAAGCCGCTTTATCTCCCGTTTGGGAGAAAAGGCATTACCCCTTTATCGCCTCCTTCGGCGTACCGAACACTTCAAGTGGACGGACGCCGCCACGGCCGGACTCAACGAAATAAAAGCCATGTTGGCAACAAACCCAGTCCTGGCCATGCCAAACATTGGCGAACCAATGCCATTATACATTGCGGCAACTCATCAAGTGGTAAGCGCAGTGCTTGTCGTCGAGCGAGAAGTGGACGGACACAAATTTCCCATTCGAAAGCTGGTTTACTACGTGTCCACTGTCCTTACTCCATGCAAATCGCAGTACCCGCATTATCAAAAGATAGCGTATGCGGTATTTATGGCATCCAAGAAACTGCGACACTACTTTCAAGAGTGTTCGATAACGGTAGCCTCGGAAGTACCACTTAACGATATTATAAACAACCGCGATGCGACGGGTCGGATTGCCAAATGGGCCATTGAGCTCCTCCCGTTCGACATAACTTACAAGCCACGGCGAGCTATTAAATCGCAAGTTTTGGCTGACTTCGTCGCTGAATGGACGAAGGCCGAACTCCCTAAAGAGTACGGCACATATTCAAACTGGATCATGCACTTCAACGGCTCCAAAATGTTGGCTGGTCTGGGGGCCGGCGTCGTTTTGACGTCCCCAACAGGAGACACGGTTCAATACGTACTGCAGATAATGTATACGGACTCCAACAATGCAGCCGAATACGAGGCCCTTCTACATGGTCTCCGGATGGCAGTATCCATGGGCATTCAACGCCTAGAGGTGCGCGGGGATTCAAACCTTGCAATATCCCAAATAAATGGAGACTTTGATGCCAAGGATCCAAAAATGGCCGCTTATCGCAATGTCGTCCTAAAAATGTCAGCCCAGTTCGAGGGGATCGAATTTCACCATGTGGCTCGGGAAAACAATCAGGCGGCGGATATCCTCGCCCGCATTGGCGCAAAATGCGACGCGGTCCCTCCCAACATTTTTCTGGAAAGGCTTTTCAAGCCATCCGTAGCATGGGAAGGGGACACCGGTAACAACAGTCCGGACCCGGCCAAAATACCCGATACCGAACTCTGACACAATCGGAGGCTCCGCCACCGAAATAACACAATCAGCCCACGAAATAATGGCCATTATTGCCCCGTGGACAGAACCATTCCTGGCCTACCTAATTAGACAGGAACTTCCGGAGGACCAAAATGAGGCACGCTGCATAGTGCGGCGATCCAAAGCCTACAGGGTCCACGAGGGAGAATTGTACAAAAAAAGCGCTACCGGAGTCCTTCAAAGGTGCATCTCCGAAGAGGAAGGGCGGAATCTTTTGGCAGAAATTCACGCCGGACTCGGCCATCACGCCGCAGCCCGGGCTCTTGTAAGCAAGGCCTTCCGCACAGGATTTATTGGCCAACGGCCCGGGCAGATGCACAGGACTTGGTCCAACGCTGCACCGGTTGCCAGCTCTTTGCAAATCAAAGCCACATGCCACCCACCGCCCTCCAAACGATCCCCATTACATGGCCCTTCGCGCGTCTGGGGGCTTGACATGGTCGGACCCCTTAAAGGGGGAACCCACAAGAAAAAAATACTTATTGGTCATGGTGGATAAATTCACCAAATGGATAGAGGCTAAACCGGTTAAAACAGCCGAATCCGGACCGGTGATAGATTTCATATCCGGGGTTGTACACCGTTACGGCGTCCCCCACAGCATCATCACTGATAACGGCACGAACTTCACGGCCGACGAGGTAAAACTCTGGTGCAGCAAAATGGGCATCAAGCTCGATTACGCTTCAGTCTATCACCCACAAACCAACGGTCAAGTCGAACGAGCAAATGGTCTTATAATGAGCGGCATTAAACCCGATTAGTGCGCTCCTTAACGGAGTCCGATACGCACTGGGTAGAGGAGCTCGACTCCGTACTCTGGGGATGCGGACCACGCCGAATCGTAGTACCGGATATACACCATTTTTATGGTGTACGGCGCAGAGGCAGTCCTGCCCTGTGACATAATTCATGACTCACCTCGAGTGCGCATGTACGAAGAAAGAGAAGCCGAGCTCGATCGGCAGGACGGTCTGGACACTTGGAGGAAGAGCGCACGTAGCCAAAGCCCGTTCCGCATTTTACCAGCAACAGGCTCGCAGATACCAAAGCAGAGAAGTACGGGCCAAAACTTATAACGTTGGCGAACTAGTTCTACGGCTGCCGGATAAGAAAAAGAACAAGCTCGAGCCCAAATGGGAAGGTCCCTTCATTATCGACCAAGTTCTGACCGGTGGAGCGTACCGACTGCGGGATGCATCGACCAGTCGACTCGAGCCGAACCCATGGAACGCAGCCAGGCTCCGAAGATTCTACGCCTAGCTCCGGACTTTATGTTAGTCCCCTCCCTTCGTCCATTTTCTGCATATGCATCATCTGTCTTGTTTCCCTTTCTTTCTTTTTATTTCCCTAGGCCTTCAAGGTCACCTTGTGCCTCACTCATACATCATAGATGCGCTAGCCGCACTCTTCATACCTGGGGGCTTCTCTCACAGAAGCTTAAATTATTTACCTGGGCCCACGCCCAACACATGTGTTATACTTCCGCATGTACCTTTTTTCACCATTATATGCATCGATATGACTTAAGTTTTGGCCAAGCTGGGTTGCCTGGCTCTTGTATTTATGCCCTACGTTCCCGTTAATTCGGCTAGGGCATAAGGGGAGCACCTCTGCGATTGTTACCGCCGGGTCAGCCGGACGTGTACCTCAGACTGGGTGAAGCCGAAAGCTAGCGTTCTTAAGAGAATATTCGGTCGGTGAACAAAAGATGACTTTTATTTATTATCCATATCTGCCCCCAGACGTTTTCACTGCGCTTCTTGTCGCAGTCCGGACATGCACTTTAGGGCATGCCTACCCAGGGAAAGGAACCCTTAACGGAACTATTCTCTCTGGAAGATGTTTCTTACTACCCATGTAATATAACATAACTAGTTGGGCACTTGTCTGATAAAGCACTAATGACCCCTACGCCTGGTCTCCACGCATGCCCCGGTTCTTATATAACCGAGAGGGTATTCGGATACACTCCGGACTGTCGGGTCCCGAGGTTGAAGCGAAAAGGTCCGCCCGACAAACGATCTACAATCCGGCTAGAAGCATCATCTATGTCACTTTAAAATTACATAGTCAATTTGACTGGTTGAATTCCTCTTCAATGCCCTCCAATAGGCTGTCTAGTCTACAGTCCTGTTGGGAATACTTTGCGGCCAATTCTACTTGGCCGTACACTAAATTCACAGGGATCTCCTTGCCATCAGGCCCCACAGGTCCGACTTCGGCCATGTGGTTCGGGTCAGCCTTCGTGTACCGTGTCTTCACCATTGCCCAAGCTTCCCTGGCGCCCTGACGGCAGGCCGATATCTTCCATAATCGGAAACGCCGCCGTGCTCCCTTCAGCTTTTCTGCAAGCTCTCCAAGGCCTTCGGGTATGGAGACGGACGGCCACAAGGCCTGGGCAACGCCTTGCATCACCTGCCGAACTCGTTCGTGCAACTGTGCGAGCTCGGGAAGAAGATCACCCGTTGAACTAGGCATCTCCTCGGCAGGACGACCTGTTAGCATACCTACAGACATAACTCTGTCAGCCAGCTTCCTCGCCGAACTCTTTTTCAAAGTTCGTTCAAGCACTTACTAAATATGCCGCGTCGAAGCCGCCGATTCTCCTTAACAGAGTCTGACAGTTGGGCACGAACATCTTTTAGTTCCACGCCCAGCTTGGTGTTGGCATCTTGGAGATCATTCTTCTCCTGCCTCACCCTTGTAAGCACGCTCTCACCGGCCTTCAGCTGGCGTATGAGCTGTTGCTTATCCGGATTCACTCCAGCGTCATCTGCAATTTTATCGTCAGATCTGCATATAAAGCCGCACTCTAATATGATACTTATCATTTGACGGATATGTTACCAGAGGGGGTCTCTTTGGGCTCCCCTGCTGCGGCCAGTGCGGCCTGAAGTTGGGCTTTGCACTCTTCCAGCTCCTGGGATAGTTGAGTATTCTTTTCTGTAAGAACCTACATAACAAATGATCCTTAAATCAGTTATCCTAACTGTTTCAAGTCTCAGGGGCTACTGATATATATAATCATCAAATTTTCTCACCCGTATGTCTTTTACATACTGCTCCGTGGCTCTGGCTAGACCATTTTGAGCGGCACGGAGGTGCGCGTCTCCCGAGTTGAAGGCATCCAATGCCTCTTGGGAGAAACAAGCGTCACGAAGAACAGTCCGGCGACGCCTGTGGTTCATGGCACTTTCCACCTCGGAATGGGTGGCGGACAGTCTATCCGTATCCTCTGTCGGAGGACCGGCGCACGCCTTGTACTCGTTCCCACCTCTGAGTCCGGCCTTGGAGCCTGGCTTGTGGAGGCGCGATTGGTAGCCTCTCCGGGCATAGTCCGGCGAGCGCTCTTTTTCCTGAAAAGAAGGCATGGGCGTTAATATGCCTCTGTAAATAATGTCTTGCAATAAAGACGGCGCGCCATACCGCTGCGCCGGTGCCTCAATCCGGACTGCGGATCTTTTCAGCCTGCCTGGCCTAGCGGCCCCTTGTTGGCTAGTTGCACAGGCTCGGCCTTCTGCCCCGAGGACCTCCCCTGCAAAACACTGTTATACGGCAATAAAAAAAAGAGCACAAGGACGGATCCCTTTTTAAATGCTGGGACTTCGGTCTCAGTCACCTGTGAGGCTGGAACTAGCCCAGGGTAATCGGCCGTAATGGCCACCAAGGTATTGTCATTACTCCCTTGGTAAAATACCCCGTCGATCAGCTCCACGGATATGTCCGGATCCTCCTGGGAGGCCGGGTCAAGGGACCGTCAGGGTCCTCGGGCTGTGGGGGAGGGCTGTTTATCTCCTTTACTGCCTGGCACAGCTCCTGTGATGAAATCGCTAGAATGAATACTTAAACTACGGGAATACAAAACGGATGGGCGAGAAAAATCTCCGCTTACCCAGCTCGGAGGATTGTACATGGAGAATCCGCCCTGCGGGTTGACACGGAGGAATTCCTCCTCTTCTCCCTTGTACAAAGTGGACAAGATCTTTATTAGATCAGCAGCCGATCCCGGCCCTTTGCGGCCGTGGCGGGTGGCGTCATCCTCCCCGTTGAAATCCCACATGGGGTGGCCTCTATACTGGAGCGGCTGCATCCCCCGCATAATGCATATAGCCATGACCTCGATCATGGTCAGTCCGGATCGAGCTAAAGAGCTTATCCGGCTCATCAGATAAAGAATGTGCCGGTCGTCTTCCTCCAGGGGGCTCCGTGGACGCCAGCTCTGACGCTTCTTCAAAGGGGCGTTGTCAAACTCTGGAAGGCCGATCCGAATAGGGTCCGGAAGGGGGACATCTTCTATATAAAACCATTCTGAAGGCCAGTCTTCGGACGTCTTCTTTGGGGTCCCGGATAGGTATCTGGTCCCGGCGATACGCCACACTTCGGCTCCGCCCACTTGATATATTGATCCCTTCTTAGAACGGGGCACCAGGCAGAACAGCTTCTTCCATAGAGCGAAATGAGCCTCATAGCCCAAAAATAACTCGCAAAGGGCTACGAATCCCGCGATATGCAGCAGAGAGGCAGGCGTGAGGTTGTGCAGCTGGAGGCCATAGAACTCTAGAAGCCCTCGGAGAAACGGATGGATTGGGAATCCGAGCCCTCTTACCAGATAAGGGACAAGGCATACCTGCTCTCCCTTGGAGGGATTGGGACGGCTCTCCGCTTGCTCTCCACCATTATAAGGTGGCAAGCCCGGCTCGAACCGGGACCAGGTACGCTGGGGGAAGAAATCCCTTGGACTGAAGCATCACCAATTTGCTGTGCGGGATGGAACATCTCTCCCAATCTCCAGGCTTGGAACTAGGGGTGCGAGAGGAGGAGCTGCGTCGACCGGCCATGGTGGAATGGATCTCTGTCGGGTACGCTCCGATGAAGACTCGGCAAGGGAGGATGATGTGATTTGGATCTGAATCCTCGTCTTTTTAAAGATGGCTCATTTACATAGCTAGGCGGTAAATGTGAAAACACCCTGGATCTTCACATTCGCTCGACACGTGGAAAGTAGCCGTTATTTGGCGTAGAAGCCAAGAAGTACAAACCATCACAAGGAACTGGACATTATTTCGACAGGTACACAGAATTTGAAGAGGAACCCGCCTTGCAATGCCGAGGATAATACTGCGCGCCGGACTCATCATCATTGAAGCCTGGTTCGGGGGCTACTGAGGGAGTCCTGGATTACGGGTCTCCGGACAGCCGGACTATCTCCATTGGCCGGACTGTTAGACTATGAAGATACAAGATTGAAGACTTCGTCTCGTGTCCGGATGGGACTCTACTTGGCGTGGAAGGCAAGCTAGGCAATACGTGTATGGATATGTCCTCCTTTGTAACCAACCTTGTGTAACCCTAACCCTCTCCGGTGTCTATATAAACCGGAGGGTTTTAGTCCGTAGGACAACAATCACAACATACAATCATACCATAAGCTAGCTTCTAGGGTTTAGCCTCTCTGATCTCGTGGCAGATCTACTCTTGTAATACCCATATCTTCAATATTAATCAAGGAGGACATAGGGTTTTACCTCCATCAAGAGGGCTCGAACCTGGGTAAAACTTTGTGTCCCTTGCTGTCAGGACCCCGATTCCAAGTCACATCGATCTAGCCGGTAACACCTCATATCACATTGCGGCCTCACGCACGGTATCCCACGGGTGTTGCCTTACCATGGCCCGGGACCGTTTGCGCCTTTTGGCTCACGTATATGATAGTGTCGCTAGCATCCATATGACAGAGAACCCGGGCCGACATGGCTAGTCGTGAACCCAAAGCGGCACAGACCTATGGAGACAGGCATACATGAATCACATCGAGCATGTCGGTCATCAGCGAGTGAATCCGGGCTGTAGCACTGGGCTAACAGGACTCCGGGGAACCCGGGCTGTAGCAGGCTAGGCAGGACTCCGGATGTCACCGCGTGACATTTCCCCGAAGGGACAGACATAGACAAAGTGAAACACATGCCGGCCAGTCAAGTGTCCTGAGCAGTAGTGCTGGGCTAGCAGGACTCCGGTGAACCGGGCTGTAGCGGACTACTATGGCTCGAGGAACACTAGACTACATTTCCCCATAAGAAAGGCTGCCAAGGATAAACAACTAGATTGTCGGATCCCACTCATACCAAGCATTTCAATCATACACACAATATGCCCGATATGAGTACATACAACATGGCATCACAACAAAACTCTACAACTCAAGTACTTTATTTAAAGGCTCCAGAGAGCCATACATAACATGTTCATACAGATAGGGGTCACATGACCCGACACTCAAGTCATACAATCATACAAGCACATGCGGAAGCAACTAGTCTGAGTACAGACTCTAGAAAGAAAGAAGGCTTCTCGAAGCCTGTCTATCTACATAGGGCCCTCCATGGCCAGGATCACCACCTGGGTGGCTAGTCACTCGTCGACGTCAAGGTCTACGTAGAACCCATCGGAGGGGGCGGTGTTGTCGTCTGAAAACAGTAATTAAGCAAACATGAGTACAATGGTACTCAGCAAGTCTTACATCAGAACCTACTAAACATGCTTATTCTCAAGAAGGTGGTGGGGTTAATGCAGCAAGCCAGCTTTGACTCTTGGCTAAGCTATCCTACGGAACTTCACTAGTAAAATAGTTTTCGCACACGAGCACTACTCACCAACACAATACTCCACCGGGGATCCTCCCTCGTCATCCTACGAGAGGGCCATCCTCGGTACTCACACTTATCTTGAGTCTTTTAGTAGTATCCATTAACTTGTCTATGAACTGTATAGGCAACCAAGTAGTCCTTTACCGCGGACGCGGCTATTCGAATAGTTTTATACCCTGCAGGGGTGTACTTCTTCATACACGCTTTCACCACTTACCGCCGTTTACACGACATGTACTCGGCAACCTTCAAGCGGAAGCCCAACGAGGGTGTCGGCCACGGCCTACCAAACACTCAAGTCTCTAGTCCAGGTGTATCGCCTATCCAGGTTCCATCCGCAGGGAGTCCGGCCGAGGTTTCCACATACGGCCCCGAACAGATGTGAACAGGGTTCCCGAGACACCAAACGGGTGACTCGGTACACCGTGCCACGGTGTATCTACCGCAACATAGCCCACCCCTAGGGTCAGCGCTACGCACGGCCGCCAACACATAACCTACAAACACCAGAAACTATTGCAACTCCTGGACAGAGTACTAGGGTGATTAAGAAGCCGAGAGGGTCCATTGGTTTCGGGCCCAATCTATGGTAGTAACTGATTCTTGAATCACACATACAGATCTCAGTTCTTAAGGACGGACTCAATGAAACACCCAGCCATGTACTCCTACATGGCCTCTCATCGATACCTTTACCAAAACATGTTCAATACATCCCTCATATTACCGACATAAGCATTTCACTCTAGCTCATCACCCAGATGAACCAGAACCTGACTCAACTCTAAGCATAGCAGGCATAGCAAGGTAGGAATCACATACATGGCTCAATCAACTCCTACACATGCTAGTGGGTTTCATCTAGTTACTGTGGCAATGACAGGTCATGCAGAGGATAAGGGTTCAACTACCGTAGCACACAGCAGTTTGAATCGCGATGTCTTAATGCAGTAAACAAGAGCAGGAAGCGAGAACATGGGTTGTATCGGAATGATCAATGGTTGCTTGCCTGATGGAGTGGTAACGGGATACTGCCCTTCAGTTGGATACTCGTGAATATCCTCGGAGGCAGAACCTACCACGAAGAACACATCGGAACACAATCAACACATGACGATATGCAACAATATGATGCATGCTATGACATGGCAATATGATTGTGTCTTGGCCTAATGCAAGCTAAAATAGGAAGGATGAACCCATTTGAATCAAAGATTCAAATATTAGCTCATTAAACATGGCATTATAGTGCATTTCCTTATTCTGCTTAAACCAGCAAGGTAAACTTGTTTTCATGCATGAAACCATTACAGATGGATAGATTGAATTTTTTCTGATAATTTTTCATATATAAATTCTCATTTGGAGTTGGTTGAATTTCTATGAATTTTTGAAGTTTGAACTATTTTCTGGAATTTCCTGAAAAGAATAAATCCAGAAAATCAATTACTGCGTCAGCAACGCGTCAGGGTGACGTCAGCAGGTCAAAGGCGCCAGTCCAGGTCAAACCTGACTGGTGGGGCCACTGGTCAGTGTCTCTGTGCACTAACTACGTTTAGTTAGCCTAATTGACTGGCAGGGCCCACTAGTCAGTGACTATACTAATTAACTAACCTATTTAGTTAGCACTAACAGAGTAATTAGTCGGGCGGGGCCCGCATGTCGGTGAGAGAGAGGGGGAGGTCAACCCACGTCAGCAGGTCAACCTCGCCGGTCAGCGGGTCAAAACCTGCCGGCGTTTAGCCGCCGGCGAGGCCAGACGCGGTGGCGCGCTGCGGAAATCGCCCACAGGGCACCAATTGATGCGCGGAGAGCAGCTACGGGTAGCTGGGAACGAACCGCGGCGTTTGGTGGTGGTGGTTGGGCTCGGGGTGGCCGGAAACGTCGCCGGCGACGAGCCTTGCGGTCGCCGGAGTCGGGCGAAAGTGAGCCCGAGGCTACGGGGCACGGCGAGGCGTGTGTGAGGTGCGTTGTGCCCCTAGGGATGCAGTGAAGTAGTTAGACTAGGTGGCGTGGCCGGTGTTTGGCCGGAGACACGTCGGCGACGAGCTCCACGGCGGCGCGTGCGGGTGAGCTTCGTGTGCTCGTTGTGGTGCACGAGAAGAAGAACGGGGAGGATGGGGAGGTGCAGCAGCTCACGGCGATCACGTAGAGGCAGACGGCGCGGTCGGGGACGAGTCGATGCGGCGGCGACGTCGAAAGGGATCTCCGGCGATGCTCGGTGAAGATGAGGTCGAAGAAGACGTTGCAGAGCGTGTGAGCGCTCGGGGCTCAGCTGCTCGACGGAGTCGACGATGGCGGAGAGGATGGACACGGTGGTGCAACACGGGGACGACGGTGGACGCGGTTTCACGGTGGCGCGAGCACGGCAGCGTCGGCCATGGCGGAGGAAGAGCGATGGAGAGGGACCAGGGGGAAAGTGCGGTGTCTGCGAGGTCGGGGGATGCAAGGGAGTTCGTCCCACGTCGACAGGTCGACGAGGGGAGCGGCGAGGCGGCGGCAGCTGCGTGGCGCGCATGCGGTGCTCGCCGTCGAGCACCTGCCTGCTTGGCCAAGCCAAGCTGCTCGCTGGCGGGGTGGCTGGGCTGGGCCGGCAGGTGGGCCTGGTAGGTGGCGCCAGGTAAGTTTTTCTGTTTGTTTTCTTTTCTATTTTTTTCTGTAGCTTTAGGGCTTTATTTAAAATACCTAGGCACTTTCTAAAATCCTGAAAATAATTGTGGGCTCTGTTGGGATTATTCCTAACAGCCCTGACTTAATTCCAGAATTATTTGAACATTTAAAATATTTATTAGCATTTAAATGTCCAAAGGCAACATACATATGATTTAATCCAGTGACCTTTTGTTGACCTAGAAAATTGTGCACCTATTTTGCCAGAGGTTCTAACCCAAGGCAAAGAGGGTGAACATTTTAGAAGGGCATTTCAGGTTCATTGAAATTATTTTTAGTAAACCCTAGTTGATTTCAAGAGGGGTGCTGGGGGTTCTGCCTTCCCCATTTCAAGTTTCTGATGAAAAATAAACATGATGCACACTCTAATGCACTGGACTAGCTAGGGTGTGACAGGAGGAACATCACGATCGATATGGAATCCGTAGAAGAACTAAGTGTACGGAGTACTTCACGCAGGAAGAGTGTGTTCCGCGTGAGAGAAATGAGTGGGAGAGGAATGGCCTGGCACTCTGGAGTAGCGTTCATATAAGCTGCTTAAGCAACTGCTAGCAGCAGGGGGGGGAGACGGAGTGTCCGACGGCGCTGGTAGAATTTGAAGAAGATCTCTTTTTTTGAAGATACAGCCATTAGCTGGGCTGGGTGAACAAATAATGTAGCATCCATGCGCCCATTTATTTTATTTCCTAAAAATACGGCCATTTGCACTTTCTCGAAATACATGATTTTGCTGGGCTTTCTAATTATAATGTTGGGTTGGGCCAGCAATGTTATCAAAAAATAAAAAGGGGTTGAGCATTTTGTTATAAATATATTTAAATAATAAGTGATATTATTACATTCGTCCTTAAATCTTACCAAGCTTTTGTACACAATCACTAGGATTTTCGTGCCAAAACAATCCAGGATTTTATTTGTTAAGAAATTATTTTTATAAGTTAATAAGATGTGGGATATTGTTTTCTTACATATGTAAGTATCTGTTAAATATATGATGACAATAAAAATAATATATAATAACATATAAAATATATTTTTTAGAAAAACAAGGAGCATCTCCCCGGTTCCATTGCTGAGAACGAAACCACAACATATTCTGATACAGCAGCTCAAAGAGCAGTTCGAAAGCAAAGGTAGAAAAGCTACAAACTAGGGGGTGGATGAACAAGTTCTCTGAATAACACAAATCACCCGAGCGGTGCCAAAGGCAGAGCGGATAGAGCACTCAAATGACACAAGGAGGGTCCAGCGAAGCCTTCATGGTCTTCAGCCGAGGGGCCGTGTCAGCCTGCGGACCAGTAAGCAAGCGGAGACACCGGGCTGGAAGGCGTAGCATGGTGGATGTCCCTCTTTTTCGCGCCAGGTGCCCATCATCTTCATCAGAGATCTTGAGACGAGCCCACGGGTCCAGCCCCAGAGCAGGTCGAGCCTTGTTCAGCCACAAGTGATCGCCAACGGTTTCTGGAGGGATCTTGTTAGGGTTTCCACGAAGCTCATCAACTTGTCCTTGTCCGATCCGGAGGAGAGAATCGCCCAGTTCCTCACCATGTTCCTGATCAACCTCAAGACCTGCGGAATGGAAATCCAGGAGGTGTTACTGAAAATCATAGCATTTCTATATTTCCAGAGGCACCAAAGGACAGCTGAGCTAACAGTGTTTAAAACTGAGCACTTTTTGGTAGCAATCCAGAATCTGGCGACAGATTCGAAGGATGAGCCAATCTGACTAGAGAAATATTCCTCAATGTGGGCCCAGAGATGTTTAGCAACTATACATTCAAAAAATAGGTGAGAACAAGACTCTTGTTCCAAGCAGTAAACACAATCAAGGGGTTTGATGATGTGTCTCTTCCTAAGGTTATCCCTAGTCATCAATTTGTTTTTGGAGAGAAGCCAGAGAAATACATGAATTTTAGGGGGAACTCTCAATTTCCAGACAGCAGGGATAAACACGGGTTGAACCCCTCTAAAGTTGATAACATGATAGAGGGAGCTGGAGGAATACTTCCCCTTATTGTCCAGCTGCCAAATCAGGGCATCCGGCTCGGCAGTAAAGGTAATGCTTTTGGCAATTTCCTCCAACTGGAACCATTGTTCCATGAGACTATCACTAAAGTTCCTTCTAAAAGAGAGTTTTAGGCATTGACCGTCCCAAACTTCATTGACACTTTTGTTAAGCTCATTGCGACAGAGTAAATAGGCCAAAATTGGACTGCTAGGGGGGATGTGCCAAACCAAGTATCTTCCCAGAACCTGGTTCTGCTCCCATCCCCTATGTTCCATCTGTAGCCAAATTTCACAGCATGCATAATAGATTTTAATCCTTTCCAGAATCTAGAGGTCTTAGGGTTGGAGGAAGGGACAAAAATATTAGGTTTATTTCCTAGGTATTTATGGGCAATAAGAAGCTTCCAGGGTTTCAGGTCTTCCTCATAGAATCTTTTAATCCAAGACCCTAGAAGACAGATGTTAATTTCTTGGAGGTTAGGTATGCCTAGGCCTCCAAAATCTTTTTTCATAGAGACTAGGGCCCAATTAGCAAGGTGTAGCTTCCTATTTCCCTCAAAATCATTCCACAAGCAATGAGACATCTGAGAATTGATGAGGTTCACTGCCCATTTAGGGAACTTGAAGAAGGAGAGGAGATACACTGGAATGCTAGCCAAACAAGCTTGTATGAGGATCAATCTACCTCTGTAAGAGAGAAGTTTGCCCCTCCACCCAGCAATCCTTTTAATGATTTTATCCAGAAGGGTTGGATATCCTCTCTCCTCAGTTTATCATAGTGGAGAGGGATACCTAGGTACTTAATGGGGAAGTTACCTTTATTACAGACTAGAATAGAGAGGAAGTCAGCTAACTCCTGATCATCCATGTTGATAGGGATGAGTTCACTTTTAGAGTAGTTGATTCTCATGCCTGAGACTTGTTCAAACCAGGTTAGAACAGTTTTCAGATTGCTAGCATGTGTGGAGTCATTGTCTAAGAAAAGGATGGTATCATCTGCATATTGAAGGCAGATGATGCCACCAGGGCAGACCTCAGGACAGAGCCTGCAATCAGACTATGATCAGCAACTTTGCTCAGCATTTTAGTAAGAACGTCCACTACTAAATTAAACAAAAGCGGGGAGATGGGGTCACCTTGCCTAAGGCCTTTACCAGCAAGGAAAAAATCACTTTCACAGTTATTTAACTTGACCCCAACAGACCCCCCATGAGTAAGTTGCTGGATCCAACTAGTCCATTTACCCCCAAAACCTCTAAGCTCCAGGAGTTTCATAAGGAAATCAAGGTCAACTTTATCGAAGGCTTTCTCATAATCCAATTTAAGGACAAGTCCTTTATCACCTCCTGAGTGGACTGAATGAAGAACTTCATGAGCAGTAACAACACTCTCTAAAATGTATCTCCCTTTCAGAAATGCAGATTGATTGCTAGCAATCAACCTCTGTAGGACTTTAGAGAGCCTAGTGGTGAGGACTTTAGAGAAAATCTTAAAACTACAGTTAATCAGGCTGATAGGCCTGAATTTCTTCATAGAGGTGGCCTCAGGCTATTAGGAATAAGAGAGAGCATAGCAAAGTTGAGCTGTATATGTCCAACTCTCCTCTATGAAAGGCTTGGAAAAGATCTAAGAGATCATTTTTCACCAAGTCCCAAAAATGCTGGTAAAACAAGAAGGGAATCCCATCAGGACCAGGAGCCCCATCAGGATAAGAGCTAAAAATGGCTTCCTTCACCTCTGTCTCTGAAAAAGGGGCTTCTAGCAGCTCATTTTCAGCAGGAGAGACTTTTTCAGAAGCAGAGAAAAAATTGTTTTGTAGAGAGAACCCAGAAGGGTTTTCTTTCTTAAACAGGTCTTTGTAGAAGTCACTAGCCACTTTCAGCATCTCATCTACCTCAGTAACAGGGCCATTAGGGCCATCAAGGGAGTGAATGAGGGTTTCCTCCTCCTGTTAGCTACTGCATGGAAGTAAGCAGTATTTCTATCACCCTCCTTAATGTTCCTATCTCTAGACCTTTGTTTGGCTTTGATTTCTTCTTGAAGCCAAATTTTCTTGAGCTCTCCATGGACAAAGTTTAATCTATTAGTCTCAGCCTCAGAGAGGTCAGTGGTTTCTGCCTTAATATCTAGAGAATCAAACTCAAGGAGGAGAAGCCTTTTGTATCTTCTAAGATTAGCTTCCTCATTGGAGTTCCACCCTTTGGTAGTTCTTCTAAATCTCCTGATTTTGATCTGCCAATTTTCTAGGGGGCAGCTGCTCCCAGTAGGCTCATTCCAGATTTTCCTGACTAGCTCAGTAAAATCTTCTCTAAGCAACCACCACTTTTCAAATTTAAAACTATTGCTCTTTGGAGTTTGGTTAAGACCAGAGTCCCAGAGCAAAGGAGTGTGGTCACTACCACATCTGGGCAGAGCTCTACAACTAGAAAGGGGAAAGAAACTATCTAATTCTTGTGTCATAGAAAATTTTGTCAATGGTGGACATAATCAAGTCTACTTGATTATTGGCCCAGGTAAATTTCCTAGAAGAAAGTTTAATTTCAAGCAAGCTCCAGATCTCAATCCAGGCATTGAAGCAGTCACTCCATTTATGATTAATGGAACCATTGCTTTTATCTGCAGCATTCCTAACTAAATTAAAATCCCCTCCAATCAGGGTGGGAATGTGAGTATCTAGAAATAAGGTATGAAGTTCAGAAATAAAAGCTTCTTTGCCTTCCTCATAAGGAGAGCCATAAACAGTGATAATCCTAAAGGTTTGACCAGTAGTTTTCAAATTAACTAAACAACTAACAGAAAAGTCTAGGTGTGACCAAGCAACAGCCTAAAAAATGCTTAAATCTATTCCCATCAGGATGCCTCCAGCAGATCTTTTTTTTTTTT
>NC_053026.1:315409460-315422374 GCF_003073215.2 Triticum urartu | reverse complement strand
AATTGATAGAAGAGCGCATAGTTATGAAAATATCTAGGCAATGATTATGAAATATAGGCATCACGTCCGTGTTAAGTAGACCGAAACTATTCTGCATCTACTACTATTACTCCACACATTGACCGCTATCCAGCATGCATCTAGAGTATTAAGTTCATAAGAACAGAGTAACGCTTTAAGCAAGATGACATGATGTAGAGGGATAAACTCAAGCAATATGATATAAACCCCATATTTTTATCCTCGATGCAACAATACAATGCCCTTACTGTCACTGGGAAAGGACACCGCAAGATTGCACCCAAAGCTAAGCACTTCTGCCATTGCAAGAAAGATCAATATAGTAGGCCAAACTAAACCGATAATTCGAAGAGACTTGCAAAGATATCAAATCATGCATATAAGAATTCAGAAAAGAACCAAATATTATTCAAAGATAAACTGGATCATAAATCCACAATTCATCGGATCTGGGCAAACACACCGCAAAAAGTATTACATCGAATAGATCTCCAAGAACATCGAGGAGAACTTTGTATTGAGAACCAAAGAGAGAGAATAAGCCACCTAGCTAATAACTATGGACCTGAAGGTCTGTGGTAAACTACTCACACATTATCAGAGAGGCTATGGTGTTGATGTAGAAGCCCTCCATGATCGAATCCCCCTCCGGCAGATCGCTGAAAAAGGCCCTAGATGGGATCTCATGGGTACAGAAGGTTGCGGCGGTGGAGAAGTGGTTTCGTGGCTCCCTCTGATGTTTTTATTGTATAAGAGTATATATAGGCAAAATAAGTACGTCGGTGGAGCTCCGTGGGGCCCACGAGGGTCGGTACGTGCCCTCCTGCCTCGTGGAAGCTTCACGGAGTGCCAGACTTCCACCCGAAGTCTCCTGGTTTGCGTTTGTTCCAAGAAAGATCCTCGCGAAGGGTTCGTTCCGTTTGGATTCCGTTTGATATTCCTTTTCTGCGAAACGCTAAAATAGGCAAAAAAAAAAGAAACTGGCACTAGGCCTCCGGTTAATAGGTTAGTCCCAAAAATAATATAAAAGAGCTTATTAAAGCCCATTAAACATCCAAAACAGATAATATAATAGCATGGAACAATAAAAAATTATAGATACGTTGGAGACGTATCACGCGCCCCCCTCTAGCGCTCCCTGATGGGTAGTAGGGCCCACAAGGCCTCGCTGACCCTAATTCCAGTTCTATAAATTCCTATTTTTGGAGAAAAAATAGGAGAAGAAGTTTCATCGTGTTTTATGATACGGAGCGACCGCCACCTCCGGTTCCTCATCGGGAGGCCGGATCTGGAACCCGTTCGGGGCTCCAGAGAGGGGGGTCTTCAGTCTTCGTCATCATCAACCATCCTCCATAAGCAATTTCATGATTCTGACCACCAGGAGTGAGTAATTCCTTCATAGGCTTACTGGATGGTGGTGGGTTGGATGAGATTCATCATGTAATCGAGTTAGTTTTGTTAGGGCTTGATCCCTAGTATCCACTATGTTCTGAGATTGATGTTGCTATTACTTTGCTATGCTTAATGCTTGTCACTAGGGCCCGAGTGCCATGATTTCAGATCTGAACCGTTTATCTTTTCATCAATATATCTATTTTCTGAATCGATCTTGCAAATTAGATGCACTTGTTACGTGTTATGATCCGTAAAGCCCAAGGTGACAACAATTGGGATACTTTCCGGTGATGACCGTAGTTTGAGGAGTTCATGTATTGACTATGTGTTAATGCTTTGTTCTGGTTCTCTATTAAAAGGAGGCCGTAATATCCCTTAGTTTCCTTACGGACCCCACTGCCACAGGAGGGTAGGACAAAAGATGTCATGCAAGTTCTTTTCCATAAGCACATATGACTATTTACGGAATACATGCCTACTTTATTGACGAACGGGAGCTAGTTCTTTGTCGCCCTAGGTTATAATTGTTATATGATGATTATCATCCAACGAAATCATCGATCCAATGCCAATGAGCTTTTCACATATTGTTCTTGCTAAGTCGTTACTGTTGCTGCTACTGTTACAACTGCTACAAAATCACTATTACTGCTGTTATTGTTAGTATTGCTGCTGCTACTATTGCTATCACTATCAAACTATCATATTACTGTGCTATTGATCACCTTGTTGCAAATATTTAATCTCCAGAGTGGTTGAATTGACAACTCAACTGCTAATACTTGCAAATATTCTTGGGCTCCCCTTATGTCGAATCAATAAATTTGGGTTGAATACTCTACCCTCAAAATCTGTTGAGATCCCCTATACTTATGTGTTATCACAACTAGATTGATTTTTCTTGCAATGGGAGAGGTGCTTTGTAATGGGTTCAATCTTGCGGTCCTCAATCCCAGTGATAGAAGGGGACATGAAACGTATTTGTATTGTTGCCATTAAGGATAAAAGATGGAGTTTGTTCATATTGATTGGATCTATCCCTCTACATCATGTCATCTTGCTTAAGGCGTTACTCTGTTCTTGTTAAGTTAATACACTAGATGCATGCTGGATAGCGGTCGATGTGTGGAGTAATAGTAGTAGATGCAGCCAAGAGTTGGTCTACTTGTGTCGGACGTGATGCCTATATACATGATCATTGCCTTGGATATCTTCATAACTATGCGCTTTTCTATTAATTGCTCAACAGTAATTTGTTTACCCACCGTATGCTTTTTTTCAAGATAGAAGCCTCTAGTTAAAACTATGGCCCCCTGGTCTACCTTTTATCATATTATTTTTAGATGTACAAAATCAAAAACACAAAAATACCTTGCTGCAATTTATTGACCTTTATTTTATTTCACGCTTTTATTTATCTTTTATATCCATCACTATCAGATCTCATCCTTGAAAGTAACCATGAAGGGATAGACAACCCCTTTATGCGTTGGGTGTAAGTATTTATTTGGGTCGGTGCAATTATTGGAGACAAGGGAAATACTTATCTCTACTTTTCTGCATTACCCTTCACTTGTCAAGGGAAAAATCAATGCAAGCTCAAGAAGTAGAAGGAAGAACTTCTGGCACCGTTGACGGGGATGATCTACATCAAGCCAACCAAGTACCTATCATAAACTCCCATCTCTTGCATTTACATTATATGGCATTTGCCTCTCGTTTTCATCCCCCACTTCTAAATTTTTTTCAGAAAAATACAAAATGTTTGCCTTTTTCTTTGCCTTCTTTCTGTTCGTCTTTTCATTTGCTTCTTGTTTGCTTGAGTGCTAGATTTCTTGCTTTGTCACGATGTCTCAAGAAAAGACTAAGTTGTGTAATTTTTCCAACACTAACAATAATGATTTCATTAGTACTCCGATTACTCCCGCCACTAGTGCAGAATATTATGAAATTAATGCCGCTTTGTTGAATCTTGTTATGAAAGAAAAAATTTATGGTAGCCCTAATGAAGATGCTTCTTCCCATCTTAATACTTTCGTTGAATTGTGTGATATGCAAAAGAAAAAAGATGTGGATAATGATATTGTTAAATTAATTCTATTTCCGTTCTCACTACGAGATCGTGCTAAAACTTGGTTTTCATCCTTGCCTAAAAATAGTACTCCGTCTGTTTCTTTTTAGTTCGCATATAAGGTTTGGTCAAAGTCAAGCTTTGTAGAGTTTGACTAACTTTATATTTAAAAATATAAACATTCACAATATGAAATTAATATTATCAGATGCACCATGAAAGATATTTTTTAATATAAATTTGGTCAAACTTTGTGTAGTTTGACTTTGACCAAATCTTATATGCGAAGTAAAAAAATGGAGGGAGTATTGATTCATTGAATAAGTGAAAGGATGTTTTATTTCCAAGTATTTTCCTCCCGCTAAGATCATCTCCCTTAGGAACGAAATAATGAATTTTAGGCAACTTGATCATGAACATGTTGCGCAATCATGGGAGATGATGAAGTTAATGATAAGAAATTGCCCTACTCATGGTTTAAGTTTATGGATGATCATACAAAAATATATGCTAGATTGAATTTTGCATCTAGAAATTTTTAGATTCCGTCGCGGATGGTACTTCTATGGAAATCACATTAGGAGAAGCTACTAAACTCCTATATAAAATTATCGCAAATTACTATCAATGGCATACCGAAAGATCTTCTACCAATAAAAAAGTGCATGCTATATTGAAGAAATTAATACTTTGAGTGGAAAGATGGATGAACTTATGAGATTGATTGCTAGAAAGAGTGCCAATATTGATCCTAATGATATGCCTTTGTCTACTTTGATTGAAAATAATAATGCATCTATGGATATCAATTTTGTTGGTAGGAACAATTTTGGTAATAATGCGTATAGAGGCAATTTTAATCCTAGGTCGTTTCCTAGTGATTCCTCTAATAATTATGGTCATTACAACAATAATTCTTATGGAAATTATAATAAGATACCCTCTGATCTTGAGAATAATATCAAAGATTTTATTAACTCCCAAAATATTTTTAATGCCATGATAGAAGAAAATTTGCTTAAGTTTGATGATGTGGCTAGAAACGTTGATAGAATTTCTCATGAGATGGATTCCCTTAAGATTAGATCTATGCCACCCAATCTTTATATTAAGGATTCTCTAAAATCTATTCAAATTTCTATTAATGAAAGTTGGGAGAGATCCACTAGAATGCGAGCGAAGAGAGATTGGCTAGAAAAAGTATGTTCTTCTAGTTTTTGCGAAAATCATGATGAAGATCTTAAAGTGATTGGTGTGACTCCTATTGAATATTTGTTTGATAATACAAAACTTGATAAATAACATACTAGAGATGATTTAACTTTAGCTAGAAGGTTTCCCAAAAAATTGGAGGGTGATGAAAGTGGGTTTGGCGAGGTCAAAACTTTAACTAGTGATGTTCCCACTCTTTTGGATTACAAGGAATTTAATTATGATAGTTGTTATTTGATTGAATGTATTTCCTTGTTACAATATATGCTCAATTCATCTAATGCTTATGGTCAAAATAAGTCTTTTACTAAAAATATCGTTGATGCTATGATGAAAAATCTTGAAGAAAAACTTGAGTTGGAAGTTTCAATCGCGGGAAAGCTATATGATGAATGGGAACCTACTATTAAAATTAAGATTAAAGATTATGAGTGCAATGCTTTATGTGATTTTGGTGCTAGTGTTTCGACTATTCCAAAACCTTTGTGTGATATGCTAGGCCTCCATAAACTTGACGATTGTTCTTTAAATTTGCACTTAGTGGATTCCACTATTAAGAAACCTATGGGAAGAATTAATGATGTTCTTATTTGTTGCAAATAGGAATTATGTTCCCGTAGATTTCATTGTGCTTGACACGGATTACAATCCTACATGCCCCATAATTCTTGGTAGACCTTTCCTTAGAACGATTGGTGCAATTATTGATATGAAACAAGAAAACATTAGATTTCAATTTCCATTAAGGAAGGCCATGGAACACTTCCCAAGAAAGAAAATTAAGTGACCATATTAATCTATTATGAGGGCCACTTATGGATTTAATACCAAATATGACAATACCTAGATCTATGCAATATGCCTAGCTAGGGGCATAAAACAATAGCGCTTGTTGGGAGGCAACTCAATAATTTTTTTGTTTTTCTTGTTTTTCCTTCTGTTATGATGGTATTTTTGTGTTCTCAATTAGGATTTGTGCGAAGTAAGACCTTTGGGATGATTTGGAAGATTGTGATTTGATTATGTGAAAAAAACAAAAACTTCTGCGTCCAGTAGCAGAATTGTTAAAAATTTCTGGAGCGAGACAAGATTTATATAAAAATTGCACACGTTGTCCTAATTTTTCAGAATTGTTGGAGTTAGAAAAGTTTGACTAATCTCCAGATTACTACAGACTATTCTATTTTTGATAGATTCTGTTTTCATTGTAGTGTTCTCTTATTTCGATGAATCTATGGGTTGTATTGGGGGGTATGAACCATGGTGAAGTTAGAATACAGTAGATATAATGAAAATATAAAGTTTGAATGAGTTTACAATAGTACCTAAAAGTGGTGATTTTCTTTATTATACTAATGAATCTCACAAGTTTTTTGTTGAGTTTTGTGTTGTGAAGTTTTCAAGTTTTGAGTGAAGTTTCGATGGGCTAAGGAATAAGGAGTGGAAAGAGCCTAAGCTTGGGGATTCCCATGGAATCCCAAGGTAATATTCAAGGACAACCAAGCGTCTAAGCTTGGGTATTCCCCGGATGGCATCCCCTCTTTTGTCTACAATCCATCAGTAATTTACTCGAGGTTATATTTTTATTTATTACATGATATATTTTTTACTTGGAGCCTCATGTATTATATGAGTCTTTGCTTTATTTTCTTTTTAGTTTGCCACAATCATCCTGGCTGGACACACCTTTTTGAGAGGGACACACGTTAATTGTGAATTTATTAGAATACTCTTTGAGCTTCACTTATATCTTTTGAGCTAGGTAGTTGCTCTTGTGCTTCACTTATATCTTTTAGAGCATGGAGATGGTTATATTTTAAAGAAATTGATGAACTCACATGATTCACTTATATTATTTTGAGAGTCTTATGAATAGTATGGCAATTTGTTTGGGTTATGAATTTAGTCCTAATATGATGGGTATTCAAGAGGGATATAATAAAAACTTTCATAAAGATCTTTCAATATGTGAGAAGTTTGGTTCCTTGCATTTGTTTTGATATATAAAGATGGTAATATTAGAGTCATGCTAGCGAGTAATTGTTGTTAAGTAAGAATATTTATGTTAAGGTTTGTGATTCCCGAAGCATACACGTATGGTCTCTCGTTATGCTATGAAATTGGAGCATGATTTATTATTAATTGTATTCCTCTGCATAGAGGTCGGGGGGCGCGATGGTTAACTCCTACCAACCTCCCCCTAGGGGCATGTGTAGTAGTAATTTGCTTCGAGGGATAATAAAACTTTTTCAATAAGTACGTGAGTTATTTATGTCTAATGTGAGTCTATGAATTATACACACTCTTACCTTTCCGCAATTTGCTAGCCTCTTCAGTATCGTGCATTGCCCCTTCTCTCCTAGAGTTTTGGTGCAAACTTTGCCGGTGCATCCAAACCCCATGATATGATATGCTCTATCACACATAAGCCTCCTTATATCTTCCCCAAAACAGCCACCACTACAAAAAAAGACACATCCGTGACATTTTGGGCCGAACAAATGTTTTTTTCTGTCATACTTATGACACTTCTATGACAATAATTGTGACAAAACACGGTATCATCATAGATGTGGTGGGGTCCTACTTCTATGACAAAAAAGTATGATAGAAAATGGGCTTTTCATCCTGGGCAGGCCGGAGACGTGGCTGTATGACATTCTTTGGGTCGTCCATGACGGAAAAAACCATGGTAGAAGCGAGGGTGAGGAAAATATCGGGGTGTTCCCGGTTACGGTGGGTGGTCGGGGCCGAGCGATGCGCGTTTCTCTTATACACGCACGTGCGTGGGTGCGAGGCGTTGGGCTGTAACTGAACCCGAGCGAGGCGTTGGGCTCTAACTGAACCCGAGCGAGGCGTTGGGCTCTAACTGAACCCGAGCGATTGCACTGCGAGCTACGCGTTACTGAACCCGAGCGAACGATCGATGGTTGTTAACTAAACCCGATCGAGCGATTCCTTCGCTACTGATGCTAACTGAAGCCAATCGATGTTGCCTCTGGATGAACAGTGAGCGTTGTTGGGGGGTTTGGATGAACAGTTCCCGGTGGGGGTGGATGAACAGGACCCCGTGAAGTTGCCTATGGATGAATAGGACCCTGATCGATCGAGCCGGTTGGGGCTGGATGAACAGGACCCCGTGGACGGCTGGATGAACAGTACCCCGTGGACGGCTGGATGAACAGGACCACCCCATGGAGGGCAGGATGAACAGTAGACAGTGGAGGGCTGGATGAAAAGTAGCCCGTGGAGGGGTGGTTGAATAGGAGCCCGTGGAGAGGCCTGGCTGAACAGTAGCCGGTGGAGTAGCATGCGGTTGAGGCTGGATGAACAGGAGACCGTGGATGAACAGTCACAGGCGGAGGCTGGAGGAGGTCGATGGTGGATGAACAGTAGCCCATGGAGGCTGGAGGGGGTCGACGGTTGCTACCTCTTGTGCACTGCGTTGGATTTCCTTGAAGAGGAAAGGATGATGCAGCAAAGTAGCGTAAGTATTTCCCTCAGTTTTTGAGAACCACGTTATCAATCCAGTAGGAGGCTATGCACGGGTCCCTCGTACCTGCACAAAACAAATAACCCCGCGCAACCAACGCGATAAGGGGTTGTCAATCCCTTCACGGTCACTTACGAGAGTGAGATCTGATAGATATGATAAGATAATATTTTTGGTATTTTTGTGATAAAGATACAAAGTAAAATAAAAGCAAAGGAAATAACTAAGTATTGGAAGATTAATATGATGAAGATAGACCCGGGGGCCATAGGTTTCACTAGTGGCTTCTCTCAAGAGCATAAGTATTTTATGGTGGGGGGACGAATTACTGTTGAGCAATTGACAGAATTGAGCATAGTTATGAGAATATCTAGGTATGATCATGTGTATAGGCATCACGTCCGAGACAAGTAGACTGACTCCTTCCTGCATCTACTACTATTACTCCACTCATCGACCGCTATCCAGCATGCATCTAGAGTATTAAGTTCATGAAAACAGAGTAACGCCTTAAGCAAGATGACATGATGTAGAGGGATAGATTCATGCAATATGATAAAAAAACCCATCTTGTTATCCTCGATGGCAACAATACAAAACGTGCCTTGCTACCCCTACTGTCACTGGGAAAGGACACCGCTAGATTGAACACAAAGCTAAGCATTTCTCCCATTGCAAGAAAGATCAATCTAGTAGGCCAAACCAAACTGATAACTTTAAGAGACTTGCAAAGATAACCAATCATACATAAAAGAAATCAGAGAAGATTCAAATATTGTTTATAGATAATCTTGATCATAAACCCACAATTCATCGGTCTCAACACACTGCAAAAAGAAGATTACATCGAATAGATCTCCACAAGGGAGGGGGAGAACATTGTATTGAGATCCAAAAAGAGAAAAGAAGCCATCTAGCTAATAACTATGGACCCGAAGGTCTGAGGTAAACTACTCACACTTCATCGGAGAGGCTATGGTGTTGATGTAGAAGCCCTCCGTGATCGATGCCCCCTCCGGCGGAGCTCCGGAACAGGCCCCAAGATGGGATCTCGTGGATACAGAAAGTTGCGGTGGTGGGAATTAGGGTTTTGGCTCCGTATCTGATCGTTTGGGGGTACGTAGGTATATATAGGAGGAGAGTACGTCGGTGGAGCAACAGGGGGCCCACGAGGGTGGAGGGCGGCCTGGGGGGGGGTAGGCGCGCCCCCTACCTCGTGGCTTCCCTGTTGGTTGCTTGACGTAGGGTCCAAGTCTCCTGGATCTTGTTCGTTCCAAAAATCACGTTCCCGAAGGTTTCATTCCGTTTGGACTCCGTTTGATATTCCTTTTCTTCGAAACCCTAAAATAGGCAAAAACAACAATTCTGGGCTGGGCCTCCGGTTAATAGGTTAGTCCCAAAAATAATATAAAAGTGGATAATAAAGCCCAATAATGTCCAAAACAGTAGATAATATAGCATGGAGCAATAAAAAATTATAGATACATCGGAGACGTATCAAGCATCCCCAAGTTTAGTTACTGCTCGTCCTTGAGTAGGTAAATGATAAAAAGATAATTTTTGATCTGAAGTGCTACTTGGCATAATTTTAATGTAATTCTTCTTAATTGTGGTATGAATATTCAGATCCGAAAGATTCAAGATAAAGTTTAATATTGACATAAAAATAATAATACTTCAAGCATACTAACAAAGCAATCATGTCTTCTCAAAATAACATGGCCAAAGAAAGTTATCCCTACAAGATCATATAGTCGGGCTATGCTCTATCTTCACCACACAAAGTATTTAAATCATGCACAACCCCGATGACAAGCCAAGCAATTGTTTCATACTTTTGACATTCTCAAACTTTTTCAATCTTCACGCAATACATGAGCGTGAGCCATGGATATAGCACTATATGTGGAATAGAATGGTGGTTGTGGAGAAGACAAAATGTAACATCCCAAAATTCTAAATTTTGGAATGTTATATTAAATAGATAGATTTTGTTTGATTGTTTGATTGATTGACTGAAATGAGTGAAATTTCGAAACTTTTTGAAAGTTAAATGAGAGGGAATAAAAGGACTTTCCCAAACTTTCCATATTTTGCTTCTGATCTCCATGAATTCAAATTCTTTTCAAATACAAAACCCTTGAGAGAAGATGATATGACTTCTTCCATTTAAATTAAATGAAAGGGTATTGAAAATAATTTGATTCATTGGGAAATATTTTCCAATTCAGAAACTTTATGCAACTCAATGATTTTCAGAGAAGATAAAATGACTTCTTCAAATTATGAAATATGAGTTGGGAGTTTCAAAGATCAATTTCAAGTCCTTTTGGAATTATATTTTCAATTTGGAGTTATTTGAGTTTTATTCAAATTATTTTTCTCCAAAAATAAAATATATGGAAATTAGGGTAACATGATTCCCTACATTAGAAAATTGGAGAAAAATTTATTTGAAATCATTTTGGTATTTTTTAAAATGATTTTTGTTGGATTTTAATAGACCAGTAGCACTCTTTGAATTATCTGAATTTGTGTGTATTTTATTTAATGCTAGAAAAATGTTCATGTCGTAGAAAATCTTTTTCTGAAAATTTTGATATATTATATGCCTATATAATATTTTTATTTATTTTGTTTTTTTATTTGTCTGGATGTTTTTAATCCTCCGCCGACTGGGCCGGCCCAGCTAGACGCCAGGCCCACCACCCCCGAGCAGCGCCGCACCTGCCTCCGATGTGGTCGCGACTCGCCGGAGTCCGAGCTGTCCTACGCCGTGGTCGCCCCGTCGCCCCCTCGCGCACGCCAAGCCACCGCCTCGGTCTCCCTATCAGTCGCCGCCCCGGACCCCGATCCCCTCTCGCTCTCTCGCCGCCGTGCCGCCACAATCCGCCGCTGCATCTCGCCGCCGCCTGCCGCCGGATCTGCTGGCTACTGTTGCCGCGCCGCCGCCGCTGTGCTGTCGCGCCGCACACCGCGCCCGTACCGCACCCCCGCCGGAGCCACCCGCCGCCGCCGTCGCCGGAGTTGCTGCCCGCCGTCGCCGGGGATCGCCGGAAATCACCGCCGTTGAACCGCCCGCCGGCCGATCCACCACCCGACCCGCGTTTCTCCCGGTCCGGTATAAAACCGTCCCCGGTTTCCGGTTTTCTTTAGGTTTAGGTTTTCTTCGGTTTTGTTTAAAACTGTTTTTTTGTTTTAGTTTAGTAATGAACGTTTTCTGTTTAGGAAGTTTTAGTGAACATATTCGTTCTATAGATTTGTTTAGCGAACGTTCGTTCGATAGATTTTTCCTTTTATTAATTTCGGCCAGGGACCTATATGTGAGGATTTTCTTTACAGATTAGCCCCTTGTTTTCAATCACTATAACTTTTTACTCGTTTAGTCCAAATCCAACGAAACCAACGCCCACTTCTTCGTTATGATCTCCTCTATCCAGTAATCCAACTCAAACATGTTTTTGAAAAGTTTAAAATTTGAATTAGATCAGATTTGAATTCAAACTTCGTTTGATCATAACTTGAGTTTCGTAACTCCGTTTGAGTTGATTCTTTTTGCAAATCGAAGCTCTTGACCTAAACTTTCTGATAAGGCCAAATTCATAATTTTGGTACTGTTAGAAATTGTTTTATGTTGCAAGAGTTATTTGCTTGGTTTTGATGTTTTCCGAATCGTCTTCTTCGTTCTTTCTGATCTTTTGAGTGATTGCTTATGTGTGGTTACTATTGCTTGCTTACGATAGATTGACCGGAGTGTGACGAGTAGAACTATCAAGAGTTTTGAGTGCGAATCATCTTCATCAACATTGCAGGAAAGTTCACACTTTGATCATACTCTTTCATACCCAGTTTTATTGCATTAGATCAAACCTCAAACATTGCATGATTAGGATCTAATTAAATGTGGGGTATTGGGAAGTAGTTGATGAGGTAGGAACCTATTGCTGCATTCAAACCTTGGGAGTTACTATTACGTTATGCTTATAGTGCCATGCTATGCTCGTAGACGTGGATTGGGTTTTGAGAGTATTCATGACAGATGTGAGATTGTTAATTAATGGTTTACTTAAGGTGGCAACTTAAACACACATCTGGGTGATTGAGGTACCTGGTTATTCCAGGATTGCCTGTCTAGGCACCTGGGTAGACCAGGATTGCCTGTTTTTTTATGGACCGCCACCCAGGCTCAAAGGGATCATGAGATTATTCATACTAGAAACTTCGTGTGCAGCCACAAGCTATTATGGGCTCTAGCATAGTTGATTAAGTCGTGCGAACTCTTACAGGGTAGACTAGCAGATGTAGGGGAAAGTAGGTGTAACGGTCTATCCATCGTAAGGTGCTAGCGCTTCTGAAAGACTATGTCTCGGTCATCCGTTTCTCAAACACCATGTAGTGCGAGAAACCAAACGGAGGCGATCGAGTCTTGTGGGGAAAAGTGCGCAAACCTCTGCAGAGTGTATAAACTAATCATGGTTAGTCGTGTCCCCGGTTATGGACATCTTGAGTATCTAGTACTTGGATTATCATGTGAATCTCATCATGTTACTTTCAATTAATTTTGTTGGGTTTAATGATGTTACTTAATTGGGATTGAGAATGCTGTCAACCATTCTCAATGTTCAACAACCACCATGATAGTTAAATAAATTATTCCTTTGCAGTAGGAAAAATTGGCTTTTCGCAAAAACATATAACCATAGAGCTTATTCGTCTCTTTCT